>NC_036849.1:30547579-30549648 GCF_002910315.2 Salvelinus sp. IW2-2015
AACTTTACAGTTGGCACTATGCAAATCGGTAGCGTTCCCCTGGCATCCGCCAAACCCAGATTCGTCCGTCGGACTGCCAGATGTTGACGCGTGATTCATCACTCCAGAGAACACGTTTCCACTGCTCCAGAGTCCAATGGCGGCGAGCTTTACACCACTCCAGCCGACGCTTGGCATTGCACATGGTGATCTTAAGCTTGAAACCCATTTCATGAATCCCCCGACCAACAGTTCTTGTACTGACGTTGTTTGGATCTTGTAGTGAATTTTGCAACCAAGGACAGACAATTTGTACACGCTTCAGCACTTGARGCTCCCATTCTGTGAGCTTGTGTGGCTTACCACTTCGCGGCTTAGCTGTTGTTGCTCCTAGACATTTCCACTTCACAATAATAGCACTTACAGTTGACCGGGGCAACTCTAGCAGGGCAGAATTTTGACYACCTGACTAGTTGGAAAGGTGGTATCCTATGACGGTGCCATGTTGAATGTCACTGAGCGCTTCAGTAAGGCAATTCCACTGCCAATGTTTTCCTATGGAGATTGCATGGCTGTGTGTTCAATTTGATACGCCTGTCAGCAACAGGTCTGGCTGAAATAGACAAATCCACTAATTTATCCATACTTTTAATTTATCCATACTTTTGGCCATGTAGTATAGCTTTAGAACTGCAACATTTCCTCTCAGCCTCATGGCAATGTGTAAAATAGCACGAGATTAGCTATAAAACCATGGAATTAGATTAGTTGTTAGTGAGTTTTCTATTACTTCCTAAGTAATTTAACAGGATCACTATGTATATAATGTTTCGCTCTGCCACATGTCATTGTTTTGCTCGTACTTTGGGAGGGCCCCGAGAAACTGGGCTCCACCACTGGAACACCATAGTACTAGTATCTAATGCTGCCTACGTGTTTTTCTAATGAACATCAAAGAAACAAACAAGCAAATAGGTTATTGCTGTTTTCCGTCTTACCATGTCATTTCTGTACCGTAACATAAAGTTCTTCTGAAGTTTAATGTCACTGGCAAATTTGAATGTTGTTTTTCCAAGACGCTTGCTGTCATGTTTACCTCACGACAAAACAACTCGTCAATGTCATTTGGTAGAACTGGTGCCAGTGTGTGTCTTTTCACGGTCTGTGGTGTGTGTGTCTTTTCACGGTCTGTGGTGTGTGTGTGTGTGTCTTTTCACCGGTCTGTGGTGTGTGTGTGTGTGTCTTTTCACGGTCTGTGGTGTGTGTGTGTGTGTGTCTTTTTCACGGTCTGTGGTGTGTGTGTGTGTGTGTCTTTTCACGGTCTGTGGTGTGTGTGTGTGTGTGTCTTTTCACGGTCTGTGGTGTGTGTGTGTGTGTGTCTTTTCACGGTCGTGGGTGTGTGTGTGTGTGTCTTTTCAGGTCTGTGGTGTGTGTGTGTGTGTCTTTCACGGTCTGTGGTGTGTGTGTGTGTGTTCTTTCACGTCTGTGGTGTGTGTGTGTGTGTGTTTTTTCACGGTCTGTGGTGTGTGTGTGTGTGTCTTTTCACGGTCTGTGGTGTGTGTGTGTGTGTGTCTTTTCACGGTCTGTGGTGTGTGTGTGTGTGTGTCTTTTCACGGTCTGTGTGTGTGTGTGTGTGTGTGTGTCTTTTCACGGTCTGTGGTGTGTGTGTGTGTGTGTGTTCTTTTCACGGTCTGTGGTGTGTGTGTGGTGTGTGTCTTTTTCACGGTCTGTGGTGTGTGTGTGTGTGGTCTTTTCACGGTCTGTGGTGTGTGTGTGTGTGTGTCTTTTCACGGTCTGTGGTGTGTGTGTGTGTGTGTCTTTTCACGGTCTGTGGTGTGTGTGTGTGTGTGTGTCTTTTACGGTCTGTGGGTGTGTGTGTGTGTGTGTCTTTTCACGGTCTGTGGTGTGTGTGTGTGTGTGTGTGTCTTTTCACGGTCTGTGGTGTGTGTGGTGTGTGTCTTTTTCTTCTACGGTCACCTGTGGGTGGTGTGTGTGTGTGTGTGTGGTGTCTTTTTCTCACGGTCTGTGGTGTGGTGTGTGTGTGTGTGTGTTCTTTCCTTTTTTTTTTTTTTTCTTTTCACCGGTCTGTG
>NC_036849.1:30549673-30594645 GCF_002910315.2 Salvelinus sp. IW2-2015
CATATATCATTTTGGTTCCTCTTCTGTAATTCTATTAATCACTCACTCCTTCAGTCCCTCCCTACCCATCTTACTTACTTCTTCATGCTCACCATTAAACTATTCTATCTAACCCTGGTACTCAACTTGTCCGCGCGACTTTTATCCCAGCCCATGTCACCCCTAATTGAAACTACCACTATTCCCCATTGCTACACATCCTTTGGTCCCATGCCTTCTGACACTTGTCCTTAGGAACTCTCCTACGCATACTGCACATGCCAATGAGCTTGAACCTGACTTAATTACACGCAATAGAAACTTAAACAAACACATTAACTCAAGTCTCACACTTCTTGGAATCAAAATGTCACTGAGCACATGATTGACATAAACTTTTACATGCCTTTGGGCAATGAATAGAAAAAAAGTGAATTACAATTCAGGACACCCCCAATAAAGATGTCTGAGGTGGTTACAAGACAATCTCATTCCTAGTCGGCTATGTTTTGGTCCCTTTGAATTCGTGTTTCACTCTTAGTTTCTGAGACGAGTCTAAACCCACACATAGTGGTCAGTAGTGCAGCTCTATCCAGTATGACATCAATGCGACGTAAGAGGTTGCTGGTCTGATCCTAGTCAAGCAGGAGCGCTACCCAGGAGTAAGGCGACCAGGACGACTAGGAGCCGTAGGAGCAAAAACTCAGCAGCAGACCGCGACTCCCTTCTTGCAGGAGAGCACTGCAGACCCTGCAAAAGCCTCAGCACACAAATGTGCAGTAGCATTATTCTACAAGGTTCTGAGGATATCATCTCGTACCTAATGGCATGACATGTTTGACAGTCATTGGACAGTGTTTGACAGTCCATACCCACCTTTCATTACACACCTAGAGTTGGACCAAGATTGATATTCATTCTATGACTTATATGGCTCAGCAACTAACTTTACAAGGCATACCACACAACGTGCTGCGTTTAAACCCAGTCATCTTCATCACCACCGTGGGATTGCTCTAAAACCATGAGGAGATGATAGCGGATCAGTGCGCAAGCATTTTGGATGAATTAGTTAGAATTAACAGCATGTTCATTTATTTGCAACGCGAGCCACTAAACGCGGCTGTTGTTGTACAGCATGTAAGAATATGAAAGTGCACTCCTGAATTACCATTGAAAGGTGTGTCTATTCGGGCACCTCACTGACTAGTACCGAACTCATCAAGTGGGCTCTCGCTTCTATGTAGTAGTAGTGAAGTCCAGTGTCTAGTACAACCACCTATACTTCATCTGACTGAGTCTACCATAAGCAAGGCCTCAGACGCTGAAATGGCGAAACCACCTCGAATGACAACTGGGCTTGCTCCCGGCTGCCCTTTGCCTTCGTCTGACCTCGCACTACCATGAACTTTCTCAACCTTATGTCTCTTGACGCGATCATGATGATTAATATGATGTTTTTAGATCGCTTGTTTTTTGTGCTTTACACGCTTCGAGATGTATTTTATTTAGAATAGGCTATCGAGTGTAAATAATGATTAATTTATGTTTAAGTGCCATAATGGGGATATCTGATCCACAGGTAGTCTATCTTTCTTGAACCTCGTACTGCCCTTATAGTGTCCTCTCCTCATGTCAAGTGTGGCTTTCATCAAGTTTAATACTCTAAATGGTCGTCTTTGAAAAAGACCTTTTTCCCCAAGTGGTTTCCCCCATGGCCTAGAAAGTTGGAAACTACAGTTTACACTGAGGGTACCAAAACATTAAAAACCTTCCTATATGTTGACCTCCCCCTTTTCCTAGAAGACAGCTCTATTCTCGCCGCATGACTACAATGTCGAAGAGCGTCCACAGGGATGCTGCCCATGGGTTACTCCAATGGCTCAACTACTTCTGATGTTCCTTTGGGTGTGGCCACTCTTGATGCCACGGAGCGTGTTAGCTTGGAAATCCACGCAAACGTTGGAGTTCTTACACACTCAAACCGCTGGCGCCTGCACCTACTACACCATCCTGTCAAAGGCACTTAAATATGTTGCTTGCATTCACCCCTCTGAATGGTACAAACATACATAATCCATGCTCAAATATGTCAAGGGCGGAGGGACTTTAAAATCTTCTTAAACCCTTCTCCCTCCTTTCATTCTACACTCGATTAAGTGATTTAACAGGGGACTCAATAGGATCATAGTTACAGCCTAGAATCACGCTGGTCATCTGTCATGGGAAGTGCAGTGTTCTCTAATGTATTTGTAACACCACATTTATAGCCCAACTTATAGGAATGCCCTGACTGTGGACCTACCAGGGGAAACTACTGACTGGCCCCAGTCCAGCCAGGAGAACTATAGCCAGCCGGAAACTACGTGACTGGCCCGCCAGGCCTTACTCAGGGGAAAACTTATGAAACTGCGCACCAGGTTCACTATGCCCAGGGAATGTACTGAAACGGACCCCAGTACAACGTACCAGGGAATGTCTGACTGGCCCCAGGTTCGACGTAGCCAGGGAAATCCTGACTGCCCAGTCACGTGCGGGAGACACTCACTGCAGGCATAGAGGAAAGTCCTGACTGGCACAGCTCACGTAGCCAGGGGATCTCCTGACTGGCTCAGGTCACTAGCCAGGAAACTTCTGGCTTAGCTATAGTGTACTGATATGAAAACATGAAACTATGTGGGTTTTGCACTGTCCCTCAGTCTGCCATTCATTTGCTTGAACTTTCTGTGAATTTTTGTTAATGTAATGGCATCTGTTCTCCTGTGCTTCTAGGATAAATGCAGAGCTCCAACTCATCAACAGGTCGGCTGGAGACTTCTGATTACGTCCAAACCGCCAGTGGAAAGAACATAACAAAGACTTACACCTGGAGATCGAGAAACTGGCTGTCCAACGGGCTAGGCAAGAAAGACACACGCCTGTGATCGTCTTCTGGGGAGATGGGGGAGGTGGTTGCCGTGGAAACAGAGGCCGCGTGTGGACTGACCCTTGCGACGGTGAGATGCTGGTAACGCGGACCATCGTTGTCAAGTACGATGAAGACAGCAGGCGACTCTGATGTAAGCACAGTCAGAGCATCAGTGACTGCAGAGAGCAGCACAGATGACGTAGCTAGTCCTGCTAGCCGAGAGAATTACTTCTACATATGAGACGGCACTGAACTGATCTGATGGTTTTCCCTACTTACCATCAGATATGTATGGTTAGGGCATGGAGTGTTTCTCAACCATATGACCTAACCAGGGAAACTCATAGCTCTGATATCTCATTGATTCATGATTATTATCGCTGTGATTCATTGACTCTAAGTTATCCTGTGATCATGACTCTAGTTATCGCTGTGATTCACGACTAGTTTTCGCTGTGATTTCTTATTATTTTTCTTTCACGGTAATGGTCAGATAAAAACTGCGCCTCAGGGGTTTTGTTTAATATTTTTGACTGTTGTTGATGAGTAAGACAGGGTTTGTCTTTCCAAGCCAATTTCATCGCCAAACTTGCAGAATTCAAGTTACGGTATTCATATGACAAAAAACTATTTTTTAAGTGTCCCTCTGTGTTGATAGAATATACTGTAGTCATGGGATGTTTAGGACTGTCTTTTCTACTGACATATCTTTGGCTAAGATTTTATATGAGATTTAAAGGTAATTATATCCTGTTGTATGCCCTTATTCATGAGAATGTTAAATGTCACGTACAAAAATGTATTGTACTTTTTTAAACGTAGATTGTATATATTTTTTGACAAGAATAAGTTCGATCTTGCCTGATGACAAGCATATGAATGGTTATTATAGATCAAAGACAATCTGTTTATTTTAACTGTAAGGTTAACATTTCCCAACCTTAGCGCACGCGCTTGTGTGTGTGTGTGTGTGTGTGTGAACTTAGTTTTGCCAATGCATCTTGATATATCGATTCAATATATCTGGGCTTTAGGGATCCTCACTGTGACTGAGCCTGTGTCAAATGCAGTAACACAGTAAGGATCTTCACTGGTGACTGAGCCTGTGTCAGATGCAGTAAAGAACACAGTAGGGATCCTCACTGTGACTGAGCCTGTGTCAGATGCAGTAAAGAACACAGTAGGATCCTCACTGGTGACTGAGCCTGTGTCAGATGCAGTAAAGACACACTAGTGGATCCTCACTGGTGTGAGCCTGTGTCAAATGCAGTAAAGAACACAGTAGGGATCCTCACTGTGACTGAGCCTGTGTCAGATGCAGTAAAACACAGAGTAGGGTCCTCACTGGTGACTGAGCCTGTGTCAAATGCAGTAAAAGAACACAGTAGGGATCCTCAGGGACTGAGCCTGTGTCAAATGCAGTAAGGAACAAGTGATGAACACATTCATTTGCAACAGTTTGTCATTCAAAGAAGCCATTTCCTAACTATGGTCAGTAAACTGGCAATAAAATGGCAATACCATTTCTTCAAATTTCTATTGAGATTTTTTGGCAGAAAAGGGACTTTTGTTTTGGTTTCAGCTGCTGAAATAAGTTATATAAAAGTGTTGACAAGGTTTTGATCACTATTTTATACACGTACCGTCCTTGATACAATACTATTGACCTCTGCTGGAATTAGCATGATACAGTGGGAACTCTCCTCTAGCGTAGCATGCAGCCCCACCAAGGCTGGGGGAGGAGGTGGGCCCCAGATAGCATACGACACGTCATAAGCCATGAATTATTACTTTTTGGAATTACAGAAAATTACAAGACATGGCCATTTCAAAATATCATTCCAAATCATATGAGCATCAATATGGAGTTGGTCCCCCCCTTTTGCTGCTATAACAGCCTACACTTTTGGGAAGGCTTTCCACTAGATGTTTGGAACATTGCTGCTTCCATTCAGCCACAAGCGCATTAGTGAGGTCGGGCCACTGATGTTGGGCGATACACTTGGCTCGCAGTCAGTGTTCCAATTCATCCCAAGGTATTCAATGGGGTTGAGGTCAGGGCTCTGTGCAGGTCAGTCAAGTTCTTCCACACCGATCTCGACAACACATTTCTGTATGGACCTCGCTTTGTGCACGGGGGCATTGTCATGCTGAAAGAAAGGGCCTTCCCAAACTGTTGGCCCAAAGCTGGAAGCGCAGAGTGTCTAGAATTTCATTGTATGCTGTAGCGTTAAGATTTCCCTTCACTGGAACTAAGGGGCCTGAACCATAAAAACAGTCCCAGACCATTATCCTCTCCCACCGAACTTTACAGTTGGCACTATGCAAATCGGTAGCGTTCCCCTGGCATCCGCCAAACCCAGATTCGTCCGTCGGACTGCCAGATGTTGACGCGTGATTCATCACTCCAGAGAACACGTTTCCACTGCTCCAGAGTCCAATGGCGGCGAGCTTTACACCACTCCAGCCGACGCTTGGCATTGCACATGGTGATCTATAGCTTGAAACCCATTTCATGAATCCCCCGACCAACAGTTCTTGTACTGACGTTTTGGATCTTGTAATTTGCAACCAAGGACAGACAATTTGTACACGCTTCAGCACTTGATCGCCCATTCTGTGAGCTTGTGTGGCTTACCACTTGCGGCTTAGCTGTTGTTTCCTAGACATGTCCACTTCACAATAATAGCACTTACAGTTGACCGGGGCAACTCTAGCAGGGCAGAATTTTGCGACAACTAGTTGGAAGGTGGTATCCTATGAGTGCCATTTGAATGTCACTGAGCGCTTCAGTAAGGCAATTCCACTGCCAATGTTTTCCTATGGAGATTGCATGGCTGTGTGTTCAATTTGATCCGCTGTCAGCAACAGGTCTGGCTGAAATAGACAACAAATCCATACTTAATTTATCCATACTTATGGCCATGTGTATAGCTTTAGAACTGCAACATTTCCTCTCAGCCTCATGGCAATGTGTAAAATAGCACGAGATTAGCTATAAAACCATGAATTAGATTAGTTGTTAGTGAGTTTTCTATTACTTCCTAAGTAATTTAACAGGATCAACTATATATAATGTTTCGCTCTGCCACATGTCATTGTTTTGCTCGTACTTTGGGAGGGCCCGAGAAACTGGGCTCCACCACTGGACCACCATAGTACTAGTATCTAATGCTGCCTACGTGTTTTTCTAATGAACATCAAAGAAAACAACAAGCAAATAGGTTATTGCTGTTTTCCGTCTTACCATGTCATTTCTGTACCGTAACATAAAGTTCTCTGAAGTTTAATGTCACTGGCAAATTTGAATGTTGTTTTTCCAAGACGCTTGCTGTCATGTTTACCTCACGACAAAACAACTCGTCAATGTAGCGAACTGGTGCCAGTGTGTGTCTTTTCACGGTCTGTGTGTGTGTGTCTTTTCACGTCTTGTGTGTGTGTGTGGTCTTTCACGGTCTGTTGGGTGTGTGTGTCTTTTCACGGTTGTGTGTGTGTGTGTCTTTTCACGGTCTGTGGTTGTGTGTGTGTGGTGTCTTTTCACGGTCTGTTGGTGTTGTTGTGTTTTTCACGCGTGTGTGTTGGTTGTGTCTTTCACGTCTTTGTGTGTGTGTGTGTCTTTTCACGTCTGTGTGTGTGTGTGTGTGTCTTTTCACGGTCTGTGGTGTGTGTGTGTGGTCTTCACGGTCGTGTGTGTGTGTGTGTGTCTTTTCAGGTCTGTGGTGTGTGTGTGTGTGTGTTTTCGTCTTGGTCTGTGGTCTTTCACGTCTGTGTGTGTTGTTGTGTGTCTTTTCACGGTCTTGTGGGTGTGTTTGTGTGTCTTTGTTGTGTGGTGTGGTGTGTGTGTGTGTGTGTGTGTTTTCACGGTCTGTGGTGTGTGTGTGTGTGTGTCTTTTCACGGTCTGTGTGTGTGTGTCTTTCACGCTTGGTGTGTGGTGTGTCTTTTACTGTCGTGTGGTGTGTGTGGTTTTTCACGGTCTGTGGTGTGTGTGTGTGTGTGTCTTTTCACGTCTCTGTGTGTGTGTGTGTGTGTCTTTTCACGTCTGTGTGTTGTGTGTGTGTGTCTTTTCACGGTCTGTGTGTGTGTGTGTGTTTTTCACGGTCTGTGTGTGTGTGTGTGTGTGTCTTTTCACGGTCTGTGGTGTGTGTGTGTGTCTTTCACTCTGGTGTGGTTGTGTGTGTGTCTTTTCACGGTCTGTGTGTGTGTGTGTGTGTCTTTCACGGATGTGTGGTGTGTGGTTCTTTCACGCTGTGTGTGTGTGATGAAGAGAGAACGTGTTGTTATATGCACTACTTCGTTTTTGGAATTGGCTAAAAGGCTCTTGTCAGTGTCCAAGAAAACAAGCTTAAAACAAAAGTGCCAGATATCTTACAAATGCATCTTGTCTCTAAGACACTCAAGCACCTTTCAGTCATAAATACCTGTTTGTCTGCCAGTTTCAAAACAACAGGATTTTCGTTAAGGGCTCGGTTGACTACAATGCACACATGCAGCGTTGAAAGGTACTGTGCCTGTAATTTGCTTTCTTTTCGTTAGTTCTTGAGCGTCTTGCTAATTTAGAGGTTTTATAGAGCTCGCCAGATTGCTGTCATAATGCCGGAAATAGTTACCTCAGGTTCGTTCAAGCAATTCCTATGGGAAAGAATAGGGTTTTGGGATAGACCTTATTTTCAGGGTTTAAGGTTAAGACAGGCTTAGAAGATCTTGATACTTTTTTGATGCCTGCAGTTAAATGCTTTGGGACAAGATTACAAAATGATATTTGAAATGTATGAATGACATTAATTTAGAAATGATGAATGTAATATTCAATGTGTGCATCTGCTATGTTACAAACGATGATAGCTCCTGAATCTCTAATCAATCGCAGCAACATGTCTCTGGCAGCAAGCACTGATCCTGGAGCAGCACTACTGCCTGGTAGGCAACACTGATCTCAGGCAACTATGACTCGCAGGAACACTACTCCTGGCAGCAACTCACTGACTCCTAGGCCAGCACTGACTCCTGCACAGCACGCTCCGCAGGCACGACTGACTCGCGCAAGCAAACACTGACTTCCTGGCAGGCAACACTGACTTCTGGCAGGCTACACTGACTCTGGCAAGCGCCAACTACTCCTGCAGGCAACACAAGACTGATCCGGCAGGCAACACGGCAACTTACTGCACGGCAGGCAGACTGACTCGCAGGCACCATGAACTGTGACACTCTAGCAGTCCAACATCTGATCTCCTAGCACAAGCACTGAACTCCTGGCAGGCAACCTGACTCTCTGCAGCATGACACTGACTCCTGCGAGGCAACACTGACCTGAGCATGCAAAATGCTGCCTTCAAAAGATGTTGCTCTCTCCCAATCACATTGATACAAGTTACTATTAAAAGTTACAACATTAGAATTATCGACAGTGGGAATGAATGGTGCTAGTCAAGGAACAATTTAGGCCTAGAAAAATATACATCACTCTGTCAAGAATAATCTCAGTTTAAACCCAATGTGTTGGGCAATCTATAAAGCCCAACACATACAGTGCCTTCAGAAATTATTCATACCCAAATATATTTATTTTCTCACCCATGTACACACAAAACCCCATAATGACAGTGAAAACATGTCACTACATGTTAGAATCACCTTTCTAGGCTAAATCCCTATGGCACAAAAGTAAAACAGCCAAAAATGTGGCAAAGAAATTACCTTTGTCCTGAATACAATGTGTTATGTTTGGGGCAAATCCAGGTACAACAAATCACTCCTCCTGGATCGAATCCCTGACAAGGTACAAATCTGTCGTTCTGCCCCTGAGCTAGGCGGTTAACCCACTGTTTCCCGGGATGTCGATTAAGGCAGCCCTCCACACCTCTCTGATTCAGAGGGGTTGGGTTGAATGCGGAAGATACATTTCAGTTGAATGCATTCAGTTGTAAAACTGACTAGGTTTTCCCCTTTCCTTTCATATTTTCAAACGTGGTGGCTGCATCAGGTTATGGGTTTGCTTTTCATCAGCAAGCACTAGGGAGTTTTTAAAGATAAAAATAAACAGAATAAAGCACAAGCAAAATCCTACAGGAAAACCTGGTTCAGTCTGCTTTCCAACAACAGACAATGGGAGACAAATTCATATTTCAGCAGGACAATAACCTAAAACACAAGTCCAAATATACACTGGAGTTGCTTACCTAGATGAAATTGAATGTTTGAGTGGCCTAGTTAGTTTTGACTTAAATCGACTTAAATCTATGGCAAGACTTTAAATCTGTCTGTCTAGCAATGATCGACAACCAACTTGACAGAGCTTGCAAATATTGTACAATCCAGGTATGCAAAACTCTTAAACTTACCCAGAAACATTTCACAGCTGAATTGCTGTCAAAGGTTTTTACTAAGTATGACTCAGGAGTTGAATACATATGTAAGTAATATGTCTGTATTTTCAAACATTTTGCAAAAAATGTTTAAAGAAATGTTATTTAACTTTGTCATTATGGGGTTTGTGTGTAGAGGTGAGATATTAGACCAGTCAAATGTTTGGACACACTACTAATTCAAGGTTTTTCTTTATTTTTACTATTTTTTACATTGATTAGAATAATAGTGAAGACATCAAAACTATGAAATAACACATATGGAATCATGTGTAACCAAAAAATTAAAAATCAAAATATATTTATATTGAAATTCTTCAAAGTAGCCACCTTTGCCTTGATGACACTTTGCACACTTTGGCATTCTCTCAACCAGCATCACCTGGAATGTTTTTCCAACAGCTTGAAAGGAGTTCCCAACATATGCTGAGCAATTGTTGGCTGCCATTCCTTCACTCTGCTGTCCAACTCATCCCAACCATTCAATTGGGTTGAGTTCGGTGATGTGGAGCCAGTCATCGGATGCAGCACTCCATCACTCTCCTACTTGGTCAAATAGCCCTTACACAGCCTGAGGCATAGTGTGTTGGGTCATGTCTTTGAAAAAACAAATGATAGTCCACTAAGTGCAAACCAGATGGATGCGGTAACGCTGCAGAAAGCTTGCGCTGCAGCCATGCTGGTTAAGTGGCCTTGAATTCTAAATAAATGACAGACCGTGTCATCAGCAAAGCACCCCATCACACCACCACCTCCATGCTTCATGGTGGACCACACTGCGGAGATCTCCATTCACCTACTCTGCATCTCACAAAAACACAGTGGTTGGAACAAAAATCTCAATTTGGAGTCATCAGACCAAAGGACAGATTTCCACCGGTCTAATGACCGTTGCTGTGGTTCTTGGCCCAAACAAGTCTCTTCTTATTATTGGTGTCCTTTAGTAGTGGTTTCTTTGCAGCATTCGACCATGAAGGCCTGATTCAGTCTCTCTGAAACAGTTGATGTTGAGATGTCTGTTTCTTGAACTCTGTGAAGCATTTATTTGGGCTGCAATTTCTGAGGCTGGTAACTCTAATGAACTTATCCTCTGCAGCAGAGGTAACTCTGGGTCTTCCTTTCCTGTGGTGATCCTCATGAGAGCCAGTTTCATCATACCACTTGATGGTGTTTGCGACTGCACTTGAAGAAACRTTCAAAGTTCTTGAAATGTTCCGCATTGACTGACTTTCATGTGTAACCCTCTCACCAGGATCGAATTTGACTCACGATATTAACTTACGTAGAGTATCTCAACAGCATGGGATGTTAGGTGAGAAGGACATCTCCAATAACAATCCCTATTGTAAACTATCTAGGGTGATGACATATAGGGTATTAACTTCAGATGGAATGATTATAGGTTTTTGTTATTGGATATATTTTCCCATGCATTAAATTAAATTGAAACAGGAAATGACTGCACCAAGGCAACATACATAAGGTTCAAGATGTGTATTATTACATTTTCAAAGCACCACATCAAAAGATATAAAAAATAATAAACCCCAATGAGTCGTGCACAACCCCTGTACAAATTATTTCAAGCTTGTTTAATAACCCGTTGGCGCGCGTTGGAGCTAGAAAAAAATGACGAAACGCATAAATTCCTGAAGCACCCCACCGTTGAGGTTACTCACTACTCGTAGATATTCCCTCAGCAAAGTATGGCAGGTTTGCTGAGGGAGGTTTCCTCACCAGATCCACAGCAAGCACAGCTATCAATGCAGACAGTACTCTTTAGCAGTAACCGATATCCCATGGGAACATGAACTCGTTAATCTTCCCCAAGCAATTTTCTCTCGGTGTCACACGATGCTAGGCTAACCTCAAGGCTGTCAAATACCTCCAAGATGAGACGGTAGCTTCAGTCTTTACTAAGTCTTTCTTAACAAAATTATAATAACTCTCTTATAAAATAAAATCGGTATTTCCCTTCAAAACTCGGTAAGTATGGGTTTTGTTCTATTTTTATCGGTTTCTGTTATAATTCTTCTTCACCAACGGTCATAATGTAACTTCCATCATTTTCTCAACGTGTCTCTCCGCCTCTTTTTTCCCAGGCCTCCCGTTAACCAGATCAACTCCCATTTTCCACAGCTTAACACGCGACCTTATTGGTTGAAACTMAAACTTAAAAGTAAACCAACCTATTCACTTATACATTAAATAAATATTTCTTCAAAAGAAATGCATTAACAACATTACAATACAGGAGCGCAATCACCTTTTAAATCTAATAACAATTAATTATAACAAATAAACTCAATACTTSGTTTTAACAAGAATAAACGCAATACTTTGTTTTAAACAAGGGTATTACACATGCCTTAAAGTAATGATGGATTGTCATTTCTCTTTGCTTATTTGAGCTGTTCTTGCCATAATATGGACTTAGTCCTATTTGGTATAAAACATATTCTGTGTACCACCCCTACCTTGTCACAACACAACTGATTGGCTCAAACACATTAAGAAGGAAAGAAATTCCACAAATGAACTTTTAACAAGGCACACCTGTTAATTTAAATGCATTCCYGGTGTCTACCTCATGAAGCTGGTTGCGAGAATGCCAAGAGTGTGCAAAGRTGTCATCAAGGCAAAGGGTGGCTACTTTGAAGAATTTCAAATATAAAATATATTTTGATTTATTTAACACTTTTTGGGGTTACCACATGATTCCATATGTGTTATTTCATAGTTTTGATGTCTTCACTATTATTCTACACACACACATGTGTGTGTGTGGTGTGTGTGTGTGTGTGTATACTACTGTTCAAAAGTTTGGGGTCACTTAGAAATGTCCTTGTTTTAATGAAAGAAAAGCACTTTTTTTTGTCCAATAAAATCACAACAGATTGATCAGAAATACAGTCTAGACATTGTTAATGTTGTAAATGACTATTTGTAGCTGGAAACGGCTGATTTCTTATGGAATATCTACATAGGRGACTCCAGAACTCCAGTTCCTCTGTCCAGTGTCTGTGTTATTTTGCCCATCTTAATCTTTTATTTTTATTGGCCAGTCTGAGATACGGCTTTTTCTTTGCAACTCTGCCTAGAAGGCCAGCATCCCGGAGTCTGTTTCTCATGGAATTCCATGAACTCTATCATCAGAATACTAATGCTGCATGAACTGCCATGTTTAGACACGACCAAAGTCATGGAAAGAGCAGGTGTTCTTATTGTTTTGTATACTCAGTGTATATACTCACTACACTTCACTGACACTCTCACACAAAACCCCCACTCATTCACATACAGTGCATACGCGCGCACACACACACATACCTAGGGCCGGAATACCGCAGTTGGGGCCCATGAGGATAAGAGAAAATGTTGCAGTTTTAAAGCTAATTTCTTTCAATTCTACACTTTTTGCCACGGGTCAGAGAGAAAATGTGCTGTTTTATAGATCTCATGCTATTGTTCATATTTTGCCATGAGGTTGGGGTGCCCCCGACCTCAACAAAAATTATAAATCAAAATCGGGTTGGCCAAATTCATAGGAAGGAAATCAATTCAACATGCCACATTGGGTTCAGAAACCACTCTGAAACCTCCACTGAGACTTGATGGCTGCCATGAAGACCCATACTAGGCCGAGAGGGGCGAACACAATGCCCATCTCCATGGAGGCTGGGATCTGCATGCTGCTGCTGGGTAATGGAACTTCTATGTAATTGAGTTATGGATGGGTTTCTGGGTAATGGAGTTCCCCTCACAGTGATGGTGGTTATATAGGTCGCCCTCTCATATCTTTCCACGGACCACAACCTCCTATTTGGTGCTGAATTATCATCCCTAAGAGATCTAATGGTCTTACCTCTGGAGAGAGAGAGAGAGAGAAGATATGGCTTATGTGGTCTACTGGAAGACCACGGCCAGTAACCTGGCCAGTCTCACAGATGCTTTATGACCCTGAGAAACGTCATTAGTCTATGAGAGTGTGCGTGCGTATTCATGTGGTTTGTATGTGTGTGTGGCACATCCTGTTTGGTAGGGAAAGTGAGGAACAGTGAGTAGTGACCTTGGTTGTGATAAGAATAAGATTTCATCGTTCCACTGTCTGAATGCTTAATGGGTGACGAGGGGGTTGTGTACACGCATGCACACACATACACATACAGTGGCTTGCGAAAGTATTRACCCTCTTGGTATTTTTCCTATTTTGTTGCCTTACCACCTGGAATTAACATGGATTTTTTGGGGGGTTMMWWRKWTTRYWTTWKKKKAKKWMSCRWKCKKRTTMYAAAWMSKAAAWWWTTTTTTWWWYMMYAAKKAAKRTMYYSSMMSKWWAKRWWTRKKCCCCCAAAGTKAATACTTTGTAGAGCCACCTTTTGCAGCAATTACAGCTGCAAATCTCTTGGGGTAGGTCTCTATAAGCTTGGCACATCAAGCCACTGGGATTTTTTCCCATTCTTCAAAGCAAAACTGCTCCAGCTCCTTCAAGTTGGATGGGTTCTGCTGGTGTACAGCAATCTTTAAGTCATACCACAGATTCTCAATTGGATTGAGGTCTGGGCATTGACTAGGCCATTCCAAGACATTTAAATGTTTCCCCTTAATCCACTCGAGTGTTGCTTTAGTAGTATGCTTAGGGTCATTGTCCTGCTGGAAGGTGAACCTCCGTCCCAGTCTCAAATCTCTGGAAGACTGAAACAGGTTTCCCTCAAGAACATCCCTGTATTTACCTCCATCCATCATTCCCTCAACTCTGACCAGTTTCCCAGTCCCTGCCGAGGAAAAACATTCCCACAGCATGATGCTGCCACCACCATGCTTCACTGTGGGGATAGTGTTCTCGGGGTGATGTGAGGTGTTGGGTTTGCGCCAGACAGCGTTTTCCTTGATGGCCAWAAAGCTACATTTTAGTCTCATCTGACCAGAGTACCTTCTTCCATATGTTTGGGGAGTCTCCCACATACCTTTTGGCAAACATCAAACATGTCTGCTTATTGTTTTCTAGAAGCAATGGCTTTTTTCTCACCACGCTTCCGTAAAGCCCAACTCTGTGGAGTGTACGGCTTAAAGTGGTCCTATGGACAGATACTCCAATCTCCGCTGTGAAGCTTTGCAGCTCCTTCAGGGTTATCTTTGGTCTCTTTGTTGRCTCTCTYATTAATGCCCTCCTTGCCTGGTCCGTAAGATTTGGGGGGCGACCCTCTCTTGGCAGGTTTGTTGTGGTGCCATATTCTTTCCATTTAAAAAAATAATGGATTTAATGGTGCTCCGTGGGATGTTCAAAGTTTRTGATATGTTTTTATAACCCAACCCTGACCTGTACTTCTCCACAACCTTGTCCCTGACCTGTTTGGAGAGCTCCTTGGTCTTCATGGTGCCGCTTGCTTAGTGGTGTTGCAGACTCTGGGGCCTTTCAGAACAGGTGTATATATACTGAGATCATGAGKCAGATCATGTAACAGATCATGTGCACACAGGTGAACTTTATTGAACTAATTATGTGACTTCTGAAGGTAATTGGTTGCACCAGKTCTTATTTAGGGGCTTCATAGGAAAGGGGGTAAATACATATGCACGTATCACTTTTCCGTTAATTTTTTTAAATAATTTAAAAGTATTTTTTAATTTTTTTCACTTCACCAATTTGGACTATTTTGTGTATGTCCATTACAATGAAATCCAAATAAAATTCAATTTAAATTACAGGTTGTAATGCAACAAAATAGGAAAAACACAAAGGGGGATGAATACTTGTGCAAGGCACTGTAAATACACTATATATACAAAAGTATGTCGACACKCTTTCAAATGAGTGGATACGGCTATTTCAGCCACTCCCATTGCTGACAGGTGTATAAAATCGAGCACACAGCCATGCAATCTCCATAGACAAACATTGGCAGTAGAATGGCCTTACTGAAGAGCTCGGTGACTTTCAACGTGGCATTGTCATAGGATGCCAGCTTTCCAACAAGTCAGTTTGTCAAATTTCTGCCCTGCTAGTGCTTCMCTGCTCAACTGAAAGTTCTGTTATTGTGAGGTGGAAACGTCTAGGAGCAACAACGGCTCAGCCGTGAAGTGGTAGGCCACACAAGCTCACAGAACGGGACCGCCGGGTGCTGAAGGGCATGGCACGTATAAATCGTCTGTCCTCGGTTGCAACACTCAATACCGAGTTCCAAACTGCCCCTGGAAGCAACGTCAGCACAAGAACTGTTCGTCGAGAGCTTCATGAAATGGGTTTCCATGGCCGAGCAGRCGCACACAAGCCTAAGATCACCTTGCGCAATGCCACGCGTCTGCTGGAGTGGTGTAACGCTCGCTGTAATTGGACTCTGGAGCAGTGGAAATGCGTTCTCTGGAGTGATGAATCACGCTTTACCATCTGGCAGTCCGACGGACTAATCTGGGTTTGGTGGATGCCAGGGAAACGCTACCTGCCCCAATGCATAGTGCCACCTGTAAAGTTTGGTGGAGGAGGAATAATGGTCTGGGGCTGCTTTTCATGGTTTGGTTTAGGGCCCTTAGTTCCAGTGGAGGGATGTCTTAACGCTACAGCATACAATGACATTCTAGATGATTCGGTGCTTTACAGAAATGGTTTGTTGAGATCGGTGTGGAAGAACTTGACTGGCTCTTTTGGCTGAATGGAATCAAGTCCTGCAGCAATATTCCAACATCTAGTGGAAAGCCTTCCCAGAAGAGTGGAGGCTGTTATAGCAGTAAAGGGGGGACCAACTCCATATTAATGCCAATGATTTTGGAATGAGATGTTCGACAAGCATGTGTCCACATACTTTTAATCATGTAGTGTAGTACAGCCCCCGTTTTGAAAAGCCTGCCTTTGAGGTGGGAACAAGGAAGTATGGCTCCCGTCAGGCTGTAGTCTTTACAAAGACAAGGGAAATGAGTCAACCTAGATATATCCTGCGTTGTCCTGGCAGATAGGAACATTGTTGAGACAAGTCCAATGGCTCTATTGAACAAGGACAACCATATCTACTCGCTGCTAGCGTGATCGTGCAGTTGGCGAAACACAAAGGCGGCAATAACAAGCATGTGTCCACAAGCCTGCCTTTGAGGTGGGAACAAGGAAGTATGGCTCCCGTCAGGCTGTAGTCTTTACAAAGACAAGGGAAATGAGTCAACCTAGATATATCCTGCGTTGTCCTGGCAGATAGGAACATTGTTGAGACAAGTCCAATGGCTCTATTGAACAAGGACAACCATATCTACTCGCTGCTAGCGTGATCGTGCAGTTGGCGAAACACAAAGGCGGCAATAATTGCTACAAACCATGACTCAGTGAATTTTTTTTGATCAGACAGCAGGCTCAGTCAACCATTGACGTAATTGGTTGAACTGTCCTGGGGACKAAAAAATGTGAAAGTACAGCTCTACACTCTAAATAGCATAAGTGGTCAGGAGCCCATAAAATGGACGCCATACATCCCAGCGCCACTCGCTTTTCCCTGATATTTCAAAAATATCCTGATACTGACATGACTTCCTCATATTTAGCTTCAGAAGGTTTCCCTGATATTTAGATGTTTTCATTGATAGACAATAGTAAACATTAGCACAGGCTTTGGGAAGGTGAAATGAAAGCCCGTTCAGTGACATTTTCACTAACAGCCTCTGGCTTCATCGTTGTTATTTATCTCTGTTCCTGGCATTGTCACTGGATGATTAAGGTTGCAAAATTCCAGTAACTTTCCCACAGTTGCCAGGTTTTCCATAAATCTTGGTTGGAGGATTCCGGATTTCCTGCTTACTCCCTTCTGATTTCTGGAGCCTTTAAGCCAAGATTTCCAGAATAGCTGGACATTTTGGTCAAAGTACAGGAATTTTGCAACCCCGTGGATGATATACCACAAATGAAAATATACAGTATGGCCGCTGTTGAAGGATTTACCTAKTTGACATTTTCACCCTGTAAAGATTGGATTGGAAACTGTGACATTTTCACCTGAAATTGTATGAATTACTCATTTTGAATCAAGTAATTGATATTCATTTTTCCTCTTTCTTTTGGCATGCTCATCTTCACGGATCCCCAGAGATTATCAAATACAAAGGAACAGATACACCATTATGACACTGCTGTCGCTAAGGCTGTATTTACACAGGCAGCACAATTCTGATCTTTTGCCATTAATTGGTCTTTCGTCCAATCAGATCAGAGTTGGGCTGCCTGTGTAAAGGAAGACACTGCAGGACAAATTCTACATAAGATACAGGAGTTGTCATAGCAACTATCAGAATAACAATCAGGAGAAACTATTAGAAATGCGATAAGGGACTGTATTGAAAGATGAGGAATCAATACTCTAATTGTGTTTTGTTTCTTATTAAGTCTCCTATGATATGATTCACAAACATCCCCCTACATTCACACAGTCTTTACCTCATTAGCCGTCGTATTGATTGCACAGTGAGCTTCATCTAATTAGAAGGACACACCATCCAGATGAGGTAAAAGCATCTGCTTCTCCTCTGTCCGTCTGAACGCTTTACATTATTCCATCTAAAGTAGGATCAGATGCTTGTCTAATCCATCTCTTACCCTCTCCCTTTCTCTCCTCCCCTCTTTCTCTCCTCTCTCTCTAGTGCCCTCTTTCTCTCTCTAACTCCCCTCCTTTCATCCTCATAGATATATATCTTTCTCTCCTCTCCTCTCCTCTCTCCTCCTCTTTCTCTCCTCTGCTCTCTAGCTCCCCTCTTTCTCTCCTCTCTCTCGCCTACTAAACTCCCCTCTTTCTCTCCTCTCTCTCTCTATCCCCTCTTTTCTCTCTCTCATTCTCTCCCTCTCTCTTCTCCTCTCCCTCTTCTCCTCCTCCCTCTCTTCTCTCCTCTCTCTCTCTCCTCCCTCTTCTCTCCTCCTCTTCTCTCCTCCCCTCTTTCTCTTTCTCTCTCCTAGTTTCCCCTCTCTCTCCTCCTCTCTTTCTCTCCTCTCTCTCTACTCCCTCTTTCTCTCCTCTCTCTCTCTACTCCCCTCTTTCTCTCCTCTCTCTCTAGTTCCTCTCTCTCTCCTCCCCTATTTCTCTCCTCTCTTCTCTTCCCTTTCCTCCCTTCTCTCTCTCTCCTCCCTCTTTCTGCTCTTCTCTCTGCTGACTCGATTTCAACTCACAGGAAGATTGGCTGTTTTAGATCTCAGATGCAGCTTAGTGTGCATTGTCTCTCTCTCTCTCTCTCTCTCTCTCTCTCCTCTCGTCTCTCTCTCTCTCTCTCCTCTCTCCTCTCCAACTCTCTCCCGTCCCTTTCTAGTACCCACTAGATGCACAAACCCTCTATTGCTCTCTTTCCTGTCCCCATTATCCCTCTCTCTTCTCTTCTCTCTCCCTCACTCTCTCTCTCCTCTTTGGTACCCAGTGGAAGACTGGATGGACAAACACTACACATACATAAGTGTGCTGCTTGCCATATCCGATGTGTCCACTCTGGAAGCACCCACATGAAAAAATACTACAGTTTACTATAGAATTCTATAGTAAACTGTAGTATACTGTAGAATACTATACTACACATTGTAGTATCCCTCCATGTGTAGTACTTACTATAGTATACTGTAGAATACTACAGTAAATACTGCAGTACTATCCACAAACAATGTAGTAAATACTACAGAAATGTCTGCAAAAACAAAGTTTTTTAAACTTTAGTAAATACTACAGAATTGAATTTGCATATACCCATTCCCCTCCCCATATCTCAATTTGTGCCACCCATAAGTGAGAAACCTACTGTACATGCCAAGTATAGACCATATTGTGTTCCCACTGTAGAAACGAGCAGAAGCTCTGAACTGCTGTATCTGTTCAGACCCCAGTCCWACCTACGTACAGGTTATGGAAAATGCACTCTTATGGGCATTTCTCCAGGAGGTTTCCTGAAGGAGAAAGCCTACACTTCTATGTCAAAGATAATTCAACCAAAAACACTATATTTAAAACTACACTAAATATTACTGTATACTGCAATCCACAAAAACACCACATTAATTATTATAGTACTGTATATACTGCAGTTTTCTTTTACTGCAGTATGTATACTATAGTTAACTGTAAATACTCTCTCTCTCTCTCTCTCTCTCTCTCTCTCCTCTAGCCGGCCTCTGCCCAGTAACTTTAGTTACTGTCACTAGCCGGCTACCGGCAGGATACTCAACCATGCACCTTAAAGGCTGCTGTCCTATGTACTTTCATGGAACACTGGTCACTTTAATAATGGAACACTTTAACAATGGTTACATACTGTTTTACACATTTCATATGTATATACTGTATTTTAGTCAAGGCCATCCTATTTAATTATTGCTGTACATATAGTATTCAATCCTACGTATTCAACAGATTATATATATATATACTACCGTTCAAAAGTTTTGGGGTTACTTAAAAATGTCCTTGTTTTTGAAAAACAAAAACATAATTTTTTGTCCATTAAAATAACATCAAATTGATCAGAAATACAGTGTAGACATTGATAATGTTGTAAATGACTATTGTAGCTGGAAACGGCAGATTTTTTTAAACGGAATATGTACAGAGGCCCATTATCAGCAACCATCACTCCCGTGTTCCAATGTCACGTTGTGTTAGCTAATCCAAGTTTATCACTTTGAAAGGCTAATTGATCATTAGAAAACCCTTTGCAATTATGTTATCACAGCAGAAAACGGCTGGAACATCAGCATTTGTGGGTTCGATTACAGGCTCAAAATGGCTAGAAAAACAGAACTTTCTTCTGAAACTCGTCAGTCTATTCTTGTTCTYAGAAATGAAGGCTATTCCATGTGAGAAATTGCCAAGAAACMGAAGATCACGTACAACGCTGTGTACTACTCCCTTCACAGAACAGCGCAAACTGGCTCTAACCAGAATAGAAAAAGGAGTGGGAGGCCCCGGTGCACAACGGAGCAAGAGGACAAGTACCTTAAAATGTCTAATTTGAGAAACAGACGCATCACAAGTCCTCAACTGGCAGCTTCATTAAATAGTACCGCAAAACACCAGTCTCAACGTCAACAGTGAAGAGGCGACTCCGGGATGCTGGCCTGGTTTATACTTTATATGACACACACAGCACTGAAACACACACCCACACACTGAAACACACACCCACACACTGAAACACACACCCACACACTGAAACACACACCCACACACTGAAACACACACCCACACAAGATGATAGAGATGCATGACCTTATTGTGAAAATAATATTATAATATCATGAGACCAGCAGACATGACGAGACACCCGGTAACATGTATTCAGTGTCTGTGCTAAAGGCCTGTTTAAATTCCCTGGGCGGTGTTTTAATATACGCAATGGCGTAAACAAGGAGTATAAATTTAACTATTTGCATACATTTTCTTGGTAAGAGGCCTGCGTCCAGGGTAATTCTGTAAGATTTCAGTTGAAGTGGGATGAACCATATGTCATCTTTTAACTTTATCATATTAAAACCATTGAAAGAAACACGTACACATTTTTTTTGTGTGTTTAATTTTCTTGGAAACGAGAGTCAATACAAAAAGAGTCGCTATGGTAAAATCATATAAGATATATTACAAGGATATAGCTACAGCATTGAAATGTTGCAAAAAAACGTACAAAGKGAAATCTAAACACCTTCACAAAAAACTCAACTGAAAGATTTTGAAAGAGGTCGATCTGGAACATAGTGGTTCTAGCACAGTGGCTTGGGGGAAGAATTATGTGGTGACACAATACAACCTAGAAATGTGTACAGTCTTCTACTAAAGAAGGCCACTGAGGTTTTTGTGAAGGCAATACCCGTGAAGTGGGAAATGTATGACTTTGGTTCTAAAAAAGTARTTTGTTGGACAATTCTAGGGTGTTTGTTGGACAATTCAGGCTAAAGCATTATCCTATTGGTAGTACCATTTATATAGCAAACAAAATGGTCTGAGAAGTAATARGGTAAAAAAAATAACTAAAGCAATTAAACAATGGCAGCATTCCCATTACTTGAGATCTCTTGGAAGAAATGATAAGTACATGACAAGCAGCAAGAATGGCAGTCTGAAAAAGTTGACAACATTCACGATATGTCTACTGAAATTGAAATACGTAGCTTGTGGAAATTTCTGAAAAGTGGGTCATGCTGTATCGCTGTATGTCTCCTCAAAAGAGACAACTCATATGTCATTAATTTCTATTTACATAAAATATTTACAGCATCGTCATAATTAATCATAATCGCTCTGTTATAAAATATATACCACAGTAAAAAAAAGTCAGAAGGGGATTAAATGGTATTTACAAAGTCAGTGACTGGCATCACTATAAAGCGTTCGGTCTGAAGTCGGTTCAATGGTAGAAAGGATGGTGTGTCTTTGTCCTGTTGGCCCGGCCAATAGAGTCTCTCACAGGGCAGTGCTTAAAGGGTTGAAATCGGCAGGCAGTTTGATTGGGCAGACCTTGCCATTTGGTGGCCCGAACATAAAAAATGTCTGCCCTCTCTTCATAACTCCATGAGAGTGACCTGGAACTGACTGCTCATGACTTCAGAGATCTCTATGAGGAACGCTGAGTGGTTGCTGTAGTGTTCAATGATGTTGTCATCCATATTGACGAAAATCCTGAAAGGCAACAGACAAAGAACAGATGAATGTCTTGTACCACACTTTATATAACAGGCTACATGTTACGTAAATGGCCTGTTTGCTGCTGTCTGGCTGAGACATTTTGTAGTCATGAAACAAAAGAGTGAGAGGCCTCCAATTCCCTCAACACTGCAAACAATTAATCAGGCCAGACTCCTTTTCCCAGATGGCAACCTGGCTTTACGGTAAGTAAAGCTTTGTTGCTAATCAAGCGATCTGCCTGCTCACGCTACCCGGAGGGAAGGGACTGATTGAAGACTATAAGCAGAACGAGAATGTTACAGAACCTGTTGGGTTCTCCATGTAATGTCAGCACACAGCAGGGCGGTGTGACAGAAGAACCACATGGCATTCAGGGTGACAGTCCCCCTCTAATCTTCTCCAAGTCAGCTTCAACAAATGACTGCCTCGCAACATGTTAGTGTTACACCCGTTCATTGACATGGATTCTTGTGTCAAGACTACAGGCCTACTTTACTACTATGTCTACTATGTCTCAAGCTGAGGGAAATGTTGTCACCTATACATCGAAGGACTTTACGTTTACTGTAAAATCAGAATAGTATATAAATCCTTTTGAAAGATTATGGCTCAAGCATTGAACACACAATGGATGCCATTATTTCATATCATGGTTCACATGTTGACAATAGGGATACCAGCTCTTCCTCAAAGGTTAGTCCTATTCCATGGCATCCACCTCGCAACCACGTTTGCACAATAAGGTGGCTCCCTCCGCCTTAATCAAAACCCTTGTCTATCAGAGTAGCTACCTCTTTTCACTCAACGAAATAGACCAAAACARTTCCTGGTGTAGCTACGGGGAAGGGTAGATCAGATTAGAGAAACATAAATATTGTAAAGTAAAACAATCGCCTGACTCATCCATCTTTCCGTCCTGTTTCTCTTTTGGAAGAGCCAGATTATCACATTCCAGCATGTGAGCTAGCTAGCTCACCTAGCCAGTCTGTCAACTTTGGTTGGTTTCCTTACTGAGGACATTACAGTAAAATAGAAGGATGTATTGCAAAAGGAAATAGTAAAATGCTAGTGTACTGGGAAAGATAGGTTAGTCTGTGGACATCCTGAGGGTTTGAATTAAGACTAGAGTGTTCAGTATATGAGAGTGAAAATAGCTGTACGTAGCTGTCCGTTAGTTTACTCCATTCAGGGGAGAGGTGGTAGGGTTGGGTGAACATTTTTAAATAGGGGGATTAGAAACTATACTAACAATTAGTTTGATAGAACCCAGAATATATCTGCAATATTGAAGCTCATCCACTAAATTAAAAAGTTGTACAACATTTTTTTTTTTTATTCAAAAAGACTTCAACCAAGATTCAAAATGAGGTACCGTAAAACGTTAATTAAAACGTTGAGTCTCAAATAGCCACCTGTCCCTTTTAATAGCCGGGCAATGGCACACATTTCAGCAAATAAACATGTGCTTCAGATAAACGCTGGGTATAAATGTATTTGTTTTATGAGGATACTATGAATTACCATGAATTGTATATGAGGTTTAATGTTTGATATGTTACATTAGATAATTCAGTAATGACTCAAAAAAAAGTCTCATCCATTTTTATCGGCAGTAAGAAACTGCTAGCCATTGGCTGCTAACAGCTGAGAACGGTTAGCTAACTGGCTGCTAACAGCTGAGAACGGTTAGCTAACTGGCTGCTAACAGCTGAGAACGGTTAGCTAACTGGCTGCTAACAGCTGAGAACGGTTAGCTAACTGGCAAGCAATAAAACAGTCAACAACTTCGGGAGTACAGACCCTCAGAAATCGTCCGATTTCCCATCTGATGGCTCAAGTAAGAACTGCTAAAAATTCACAGTCAAATAGGATAATTATTATTCTATTATATATATTTTTTTWAATGGAGACATACTAAGACAATAGAAATGTGCTGGAATTAAACAATTAACGTTAACTATGAAATTAGCGAAAGCTCTGTGTATTAAGGAAATAGACACCTGGTTCAAATAAAAGCCTGTTTCTTACAAGCGCCTGTTGTGTTCAGTGATTTAAGCAAATAAAAATTTGGGCTATTAATTAATGTTTTACGGTAAGTAGTATATCCTGCTGCGCATCTACTTAATCAAATCCAATACATTTCCCTTCAATTTACTGTATGGTACACAACCTACAATTTACTGTATGGTACACAATGCTACTTGGGAATAGTATTGCTAATTATGTAGCATAGCTAATGCTAACACTTGTTCCTCCTTGAAGTAAAAAAAACTGATCACTGCAAGGCCTCAGAAAGTAATTTACCCTCTTTTGCATTTCTTGTATATTTTCCCAATGGAGTCCTCTTGCATGCCATACTTTTCAGAAATCTGAGAAAGGAACAAAAGAAAGATTAGTATCACTGTCAACTCTACAGTATTCTCTCATGCTTGAACGATGAGATGCTTGGACGATGACAAAGTTGGGTAAGGAATAAGTATTAAAAGTGTACTACTTACCGCGTGTCTCAGGCCTTTCAGAGTTGGGGTGTTGAGCATGAGAGCATCGAACACCTCCTCGGACTCTGTTCTCACGTACAAGAGTACTGCAAATCAGGACAACAGAATACGTCAGGTTGTGTACCAGACCAGGATAAAACAGGACAACAGAACAGTGCCATGTATTCWTTGAAGCCAAGGGAAGCCAGGATTCCCCCCAAATATTGTTAAAAAATGTTTACATTAAATAATGTATCTTTCGTCTCTCTGTGTTTCATAATTTTCCTTCAATTTGCAGAGGCTGAATGTATCTCACCGGAGAAAGCAACCAAGTGAGCGAAACAGCGCCCCTCTGTGTCTGTATGTATAGCCCATCTATCTGATGCTTTCTGGTCAAAAAGAGTATGACATTCTTCCCGCCTGTAGCATTGAATGCAAGGAACCCAGTGAGCATTTGACCTTGTTATGAAATAATAGCTAATCAGCGTTGAGCTAAACTGAGTGAGCTCAACTGTGATTGGTCCTGGCACACCAACAAATGTTTTTCAAGTGGAGCCATTTTGGATTTGGCTTCACGCCAGTCCATCACATCAAAATACCAAATGTCACTGACTGAGAACTTGAAATGTTGCATCTCGTTGTGTTTTTGTCCTCCGGTGGTTAGCTAGCTAGCTAAAATTGCCCCTTTCCTAAATTAGCCATGGATGGAGATAGGGATTTGGACTTTTGGTTTGACTTAATTCTCCATACTGGCCAATGAATATAACAGACATTCTGATTTAACTATAAATTCATACATTTTGCCCCTGACCTGAGAGGATGGAAGCTCAATATGTAGCTAGATGTAGTAGGCTAATGTTAACTAGTGTGGTCATCATTGCCCATGAAAGGAAGTTAGGCTAGCGAGCAAGCATTTTAGCCAGTTAGCCCAGGACAACAAAAATAAAAGTACTGTCTATGACTGTATGACAGTCATAGACGGTTTCGTCAACATGAAAGAGAGGAGGATGGCACACACACACACAAATCAGAACCATGGACAGCCACATATTTATACTGAACAAAAGTAGAAACGCAACATGTAAAGTGTTTCATGAGCTGAAATAAAAGATCCCAGAAATGTTCAATTTGCACAAAAAGCTTATTTTTCTCAAATTTTGTGCACAGATTTGTTTACATCCCTGTTAGTGAGCATTTCTCCTTTGCTAAAATAATCCATCCACAGGACAACAGAATACGTCAGGCCGTTTACCAGACCAGGAACACAGTAGTGCTGTCTGTCTTTTTGCTTTGGGTTTGGCCAATTTCATTTCAATTCAGGAAGTGCGCTGTATTTTCAATTCAAGAATTGTATTTTTCTATGTACCTTTCTGTTGCTCCTCCAATCTGGCCTGCTTGCTTGGTGGTGGGCTACCACTGCTCTGGTCCACTCTATCAGGGTAAAGTCTCTTCAGGGAGGTCCGTTCAACTTCTTCCAGTGTTGTGGGAGGTGCCTACACAGAGAACAATCATTAGGTACAGTTCCTCTATAGATTATGATTGCTTAATTTCCCATCCCAGCCATGTTATGGCCGGAACAGTCATATATAGGAATGTTATTATCACTGCTAAAGAGGTCTCCCATGACCCTGTAGAGATGCAGAGAGATAAAAGGTTCCAGACCAGAAGTCTGTCTATCTAAACTATCAGAGACTATCAGAGACGTAACTCTGTGTTGTTGTTTTTTGTCGCACTGCTTTGCTTTATCTTGGCCAGGTCGCAGTTGTAAATGAGAACTTGTTCTCAACTGGCCTATCTGGTTAAATAAAGGTGAAATAAAATACAAGTTTCACAACCTTTTCACATTTTGTATTGTATATGAGACAGAATATTTTCAGACTCTTTTTATCAAGATAACGTTAATTTGTTTGGGGATTTTTCGGGTTCTCTCCCATCTTAAGAAACTGTGATTTTCTAAGACATATTTTCCTTGACAGATGGAATGATTTATGGGACTCAACTAAGTCTTGTAAATCATCCTACCCTCAGAGCTCAGAAAAGCAAATGACCCCCCTTCACCTTTATCCTAAATTAGGGCACATCTCTCCCTAGCTTCCTCTCTTAAAGCAGTGAAAATGTCTGTACTGTCAAGTAAGTATGGGAGCATTAACACTTGGGAGAAGACTGAGCACACACACACACACACACTCCCCCTCCCCAAAGCCCAGACTGTGGGAACTAAATGCCTGTCAGAACAGGAGCCCTTACCACCTCCACTGGCTTGTGTCAACAACACTGAAAAGTGGGGGGCTCGTGTGTGTGTGTGTGTCTGCAGGTGTGTGTGTGTCTGCCAGGTTATGTGTGTGTCTGCCAGGTGTTGTGTGTGTGTGTCTGCCAGGTGTGTGTCTGCCAGGTTGAGTGTGTGTGTGTGTGTCTGCCAGGTGTGAGTGTGTGTGGTGTGTGTCTGCAGGTGTGAGTGTGTGTGTGTGTCTGCCAGTGTGATGTGTGTGTGTCTGCCAGGTGTGAGTGTGTGTGTGTCTGCCAGGTGGATGTGGTGTGTGTGTCTGCCAGGTGAGTGTGTGTGTCTGCCAGGTGTGAGTGTGTGTCTGCCAGGTGTGGTGTGTGTGTCTGCCAGGTGTGAGTGTGTGTGTTCTGCCAGGTGTGAGTGTGTGTGTGCAGGTGGTGTGTTCTGCCAGGTGTGAGTGTGTGTGTCTGCCAGGTGTAAGTGTGTGTGTCTGCCAGGTGTGAGTGCTGTGTGTCTGCCAGGTGAGGGTGTGTGTCTGCCAGGTGGAGTGTGTGTGTGTCTGCCAGGTGAGTGTGTGTGTCTGCCAGGTGAGTGTGTGTGTCTGCAGGTAGTGTGTGTGTCTGCCAGGTGAGTGTGTGGTGTCTGCCAGGTGAGTGTGTGTGTCTGCCAGGTGTGTGTGTGTGGTGTGTTGCCAGGTGAGTGTGTGTGTCTGCCAGGTGTGAGTGTGTGTGTCTGCCAGGTGTGAGTGTGTGTTGTCTGCCAGGTGTGAGTGTGTGTGTGTCTGCCAGGTGTGAGTGTGTTGTGTCTGCCAGGTGAGTGTGTGTGTGTCTGCCAGGTGTGAGTGTGTGTGTCTGCCAGGTGAGTGTGTGTCTGCAGGGAGTGTGTGTGTGTCTGACGGTGTGAGTGTGTGTGTCTGCCAGGTGTAGTGTGTGTGTCTGCCAGGTTGAGTGTTGTGTCTGCCAGTGTGAGTGTGTGTGTCTGCAGGTGTGAGTTGTGGTGCCTGCAGGTGAGGTGTGTGTCTGCCAGGTGATGTGTGTGTGTGTCTGCCAGGTGTGAGTGTGTGTGTCTGCCAGGTGAGTGTGTGTGTGTCTGCCAGGTGAGTGTGTGTTGTCTGCCAGGTGAGTGTGTGTGTCTGCCAGGTGAGTGTGTGTGTCTGCCAGGTGAGTGTGTGTGTCTGCCAGGTGAGTGTGTGTGTCTGCCAGGTGAGTGTGTGTGTGTCTGCCAGGTGGGTGTGTGTGGTCTGCCAGGTGTGAGTGGTGTGGTCTGCCAGGTGACTGTGTGTGTGTCTGCCAGGTGGGTGTGTGTGTCTGCCAGGTGTGTGTGTGGTCTGCCAGGTGAGTGTGTGTGTCTGCCAGGTGAGTGTGTGGTGTCGGCCAGGTGAGTGTGTGTGGTCTGCCAGGTGGGTGTGTGGTGTCCTGCAGGTGAGTGTGTGTCCTGCCCAGAGTGTATGTGTGTCTTTGTGTAGGTTCCTGCAGGTTATCCCGTGTGTCAGTCACACTAGAGTCGGGTTTCGAGTCGAGGAATTTGAATAGCCCACCAATTCGATTGTCTGAGCTTGGCGTCTGCCTCTCCTCACTTTCCCTGATACTCTCCCTTATCCCAACCCACTTTTCCCACAAACTTATTTTCCCACACCATCCCTCCCCCCTCCCTCTTGTGTGTGCCAGAGCCCTGAGCTACAGTCCCGGGATAGCAGGGAACATGACTCATCTTACTGTTGTGGTGGTGAACTCCACGATCCCTCAATCCCAAAGAAAGAGAAAGAAAGGTGGAGTAGATGAGGGAGGAGGGAGACCTACCAGGCCGCAGCGCTGCATGTTGGAGAGGTGCATCTCTGGGATAAAGAGGACGGGGTTGGTGACGTGGTCCTCCAAGGTTTTGAAGAAGGTGCTGTCACTTCCCATGGAGCTGGACACTACTGACTTGATGACTGAGGAGGGAGAGGAGAACACTGGGTTAGAGTGAGCATTATAGAATCGCCTGTTAAATTAAGACCTAAAGGGCTTGTTTTCCCCGGGTGCTTTTTAGTCTAGGAGCAGGGTTTACCTGAGTCTGGGAAACTGTCTCTATGATGCTTGTGACACTTAATTATCCTCTTTAAGCTAGAATAGGTACTGAATAATAACACTTCATACAAGTGGGGCTAAATCCAAAAATGCCAATTTCGTTAGAAACGCATGGGGTCTTAAATGACAATCACAGACTGAGAATGCAGTATTTATTTCCTGCTTGTCTGTTTTCACTGTTGATTTAGTCAGACTATTTCAACCATGTAATGGAGTGGAGTTGTGAAGGCCAAGCCTCATGATAAAAAACAAACTGATGAAAGCAGATACCCACCTGAAGTTAAATTACTTATTTGCATATTCTAACATGCTGACCACACCGCTTGTGTTTCTTGCACGAGTGTTGCAAAAATGTTTGTACACGTTATTCAATAATAGAATCCAAACTGCACACACGCCCGTGCAACAYCAAACTTCTACGTASCCAGGCCCTAAAATAGAACTTGGTTTTATTTTTGCCACTTGAGGCGCTGCAAGTRCCGCCTCTCTCATTTCCTCATTGGTTTTTAGGAGCAAGCTGAACTGAGGTCCACACTCCAGTCCAGTTGGTGCTGGTAATGCACCTTAAAGTTGGTTGCCAACCACCATATAAAGTCCACAGAAGAAGAAGACTGAAGGAGGAGAGYTTACTATAATTTTGTTTTACCCTTTTACCTGTGGATTAATTGTTGGAGTAGAGAACAGATGATTTTGTGTGGCTCAAAATGGGTCAAAATTCTACAAAGATCCAGGAAACAAAAGGACTTTGAGCATTTCAGGTAAAATAACAACCCAATGTTTATATCCCAGGACAAATTAGCTAGCAACAGCTCGCTAGCTAAATGTCCATGAATGTTTCARGTGTTTCGACCTGTCCCCAAATGAATGTAGTTGYTTCAGAGGTCGTTTTGATATTTCATCCTACGTGTCCTGATCGCGTCTGGTGTGGATGAACAAAATCAACATGTGCGTAATYGCGCACGTGGGCGCATGCACGTGCCCGTCATAGACAGCATGTTAGACACTACATGGTGTTAGATGTCTCCTGGGGTTTACATCTGTCATTGGGTTAGTGTTTGTGTGCGGATGTCGCTTGTGATTATTTTTCTAATAAGACAGTGCCTGAAGGACTCTTACTTTTGGAGTCGATGACAGTTTTGCCCCTCCTCTTGCTCCTCTTCCTGTCCTCATCCCTCATCTTCCTCTCTGCACCCTGAGGAGAAAGACCCAGACACACATCGTCACAACTCTACTCTGACAATTTTATTCCTCATTTTACTAACCAGTCAGCCATACAACAATTATTATCTCTATTTATTAGAGAAGAAGCAACAAATAAAATAATACATCTGATTTTAAGTCATGGTTGACCTAGCCTGACTAGCAATGTGGTCCGGTCACCCTGCTCCACCTCATGACATCGAGATACAGCGGGTTAAAGGGACAACATTGATGACGGAACACTCATTCACCAGCTGCTAAACCAGTTTGTTTGGCTTGAGTGTCATTGAGCGGCCCGACACATTATCACTCCACTGTGTCAAAACAGCTAGTGCCAACGGATGACACATCCCAAAAGGTGGATAGATTGAAAAGATTACATGGCCATAGGGGCTTTTGACGACAACTATCGGATTTCAAGCCAACAATGGGATCAATGACTAGGTCTGTGAACCATCAGACGTAGGTTCAACTTATGAACTAGACATCTGWGATTAAATCATGTGTTTTCGTCACCTGCACAGCTTTAGGTCATAAACTAGAGATACAGTAACTGTATAGGACTTAGTACCAAACCTTGGGGGATACCACTAAATATATATTGTAAAGCWTACAGTGCATTCGGAAAGCATTCAGACCCCTTGACTTTTTCCACATTTTGTTATGTAATAGCCTTATTCTAAAACTAATTTGTTTGTTTTCCACATTTTTAATCTACACACAATGCCCCATAATGACAACGCAAAAACAAGTTTAGACATTTTTGCAAATGCATAAAAAAAAACTGAAATATCACATTTAAATAAGTATTCAGACCATTTACTCAGTACTTTGTTGAAGCACCTTTGGCAGCGATCACAGCCTTGAGCCTTCTTGGGTATGACGCTACAAGCCTGGCACACCTGTATTTGTGGAGTTTCTCCCATTATTCTCTGCAGATCCTCTCAAGCTCTGTCAGGTTGGATGGGGAGCGTTGCTGCACAGCCATTTTCAGGTCTCTCCAGAGATGTTCGATTGGGTGTCAAGTCCGGGCTCTGGCTGGGCCACTCAAGGACATTCAGAGAATTGTCCCGAAGCCACTCCTGCGTTGTATTGGCTGTGTGCTTAGGGTTATTGTCCTGTTGGAAGGTGAACCTTCATCCCAGTCTGAGGTCCTGAGCAGTTTTTCATTAAGGATCTCTCTGTACTTTGCTCCATTCATCTTTCCCTTGATCCTGACTAGTCTCCCAGTCCCTGCCGCTGAAAAACATCCCCACAGCATGATGCTGCCACCACCATGCTTCACCGTAGGGATGGTGCCAGGTTACCTCTTGATGTGACACTTGGCATTCAGGCCAAAGAGTTCAATCTTGGTTTCATCAGACCAGAGAATCACCTAAAGGACTCTCATGGTCTGAGAGTGGCCAGARGGTGCCTTTTGACAAACTCCAAGTGGGCTGTCATGTGCCTTTTACTGAGGAYTGGCTTCCGTCAGGCCACTCTACTATAAAGGCCTGATTGATGGAGTATTGCAGAGATGTTGTAGAAACATCTCAAGGATGATCAATGGAAACAGGATTCACCTGAGCTCAATTTCCAGTCTCATAAAAAAGGGTCTGAATACTTATTTAAATAAGGTATTTGTTTTTTATTTTTAATACATTTGCAAACATTTCTAGAAACCTGTTTTCGCTTTGTCATTATGGGGTACAACACCAGCCAGACTTTTGCTTCCATGTGTAGATTGTTGAGGAATTTATTTTGTACGTKACAAAGTGGAAAYGGGTAAGGGGTCTGAATACTTCCCGAATGCACTGCACATTACACATCTATAAGCCCTTCAACAAAAAAAATACATTTGAGATAGAGATCTTTACTGACCTTATCACAGAAGATTTTGACCTGGACGGCAGCTCTGTGGATGAGGCGGTTGGTGCCGGTGCTGAAATCATAGGTGTCGATCTGGAGGTTGAGAGGAAGCCCCTTCACCCCCTTCTGAGAGGAGAAGTCTGTACTCAGAGAGTTAATGCCAATGTACACCTGGAGAGAGGAGAATAGGGTTAAAAATGATATCAGACAAGGAAACGTACAGTATTAATACTGGTTTCAAAAAAARAAATAAAGCAACACATCACGGGCACAACACCTCTCCCCTACGTTACCTACTTTTTGTGTGCATGTACTGACATGTATGTGTAACCGATAGATACACACGCAAACTACATGTTAAAGTATTTTGTSCGTTATGTGTCGGACCCCAGTAAGACCAGCTGTCGCTAATGGAGATCTTGATCAATAAAAAAAATGTGAGGACTTTCTAGAACTGTTTTGGTGCCCTTTTTAAAAAAAGGTCCTTGAGTGGTATTGAGAACCTTGAAAAATCATTAAACCATTCATGCAATTCGCAAATGTTATGTTCTAATGTTCTATTCAATGTCATATAATGAGAAGTGACAAAGAGAGAGAATGTCGCGTGTGTGTGGGTGGCTGGCTGCCCTTTGACCAATGAGGTGTGACTGAGAGAAATTAAAAGATTGAGTGACAAGCATAGACACATCTCTGATCAGGAAGAAGTGTYGAGACAGAAAAAGCTTCACAAATCAAAAACGATGAATCTATGGACACGTGTTGTGATGACACCTTTTTGGATTGGCAACCCTCCACTTGTGGGAAAAACATACAGACGTACAGTGTAACAGAAAWGTTTAGAATGTTTCCACAACGGCTGTGTCTTGGTAAGGTTTCAGGATATAAGAGGCCCTGATTTTAACAGACTTGTTCTGGGTAAAATGAGATGAGTTAGTATATCACTGGTTGTGACAACAGGTGCCTTCAGTTTTGAAATAACCTTTACTCACTCATTCCTTCCAACCTGTCCTTTCCTTTCTCCCTCTCCCACTCTCTCTCTCCATTCTCCCTCTCTCCGTTCTCCCTCTCCCTCTCTCCACCTGCAGGGAGTTTCACTGCCTCACCCCTATGGGCGTGAGCAGATTGCAGTAAGCGCTCTCGAGTGTCGCTCTTGCCCTTGTGGTGACAGCGCCCCGGGCGGCTGCATGCCAGGGATTCCTCCCCTCCCAACCCTCAGCGCTCCCTCATCGCCCCATTTCAGCTCAACGGATAGCGTGGCTAGATAAATAATAGGGCTGTTCCAAGCGCTACGACTTTATCTGTGGTGTGTGTGTGTGTGTGTGTGTTGTGTGTTGTGTGTGGTGTGTGTGTGTGTGTGTGTGTGTGTGTGGTGTGTGTGTGTGTGTGTGTTGTGTGCTGTGTGTGTGTGTGTGGTTGTGTGTGTGGCAATGTGTGTGTGCTCAGGTGTGATGTGTTCAGCGTGTGGTGTGTGGTGGTGTCAGAGTGTGTTTTTCCACTGTTGCGCCAGTTTCCTGGCTGCGCTTACCTTCGCTTCCTCGTTGGGGTTCCAAATGAAAGACAGAGCATTGAAGGCCACCTCTTCCACATGGCTGATGCCACTGAACACCTCTTTGTAGTCAGCTAGAAGACAGATAGAAAGACATTGATTTAAGGAAAATAAAGTGGTTTTCTGTTCTGAGTAGATACAGGCTTACGAAAGAAGCAACAACAACTAATAAAACCTTCCYGTCATTGACATTTGTTGTTTTAGACGTAGAGATAAGGCAAATTCCTGTTGCTGTTCCTATGCATGTGTTTGTGTGTACATGGTAAAGGTTGTATACCGATGTCAATGACCCTCTGCTTAACGGTCGGCTGCCTTGCGTGCCAGTGATTCCAGCACCTCAGCTGGATCTCTGCATTCTTATCATTCTCAAACACCGCCATGACCACCGTCTGGAGAAAGAGAGCAGAGAGAGAGAGAGAGAGGGGCCATCAGACAAGGTACATTTTGTGTAGGTTGTGTGCATCGCCGACTCCGAGAAAGGCAAACTACCGGGCACGTTTCATTCGCAAAGGCTTGTGTGCTCTCTTTTCACCAGAGAAAAGAGAGGGCTGTCACACAGACCTTTAGCTCCTCCCCTTGTTCTCCCTCTCGGCCTGACTAACTGGCTGACACGCATTGGGTTTGGCCCGAACACTGAGCCTGGCGGAACTCCAAAACCAAAATCACTCATCACAAGAAGAGAGAACAACGTTCCCACCCTGCTCCATCGACCATGACAGTCAACAATGGTGAGGAGGGGGGAGATTTTGAAGGAACATACTTTCACTGGGGTTGTGTCAAATAGAACATCCTCTGGTGAGAGGAACTGTCCTCTTGGGTGATGTCATCAAAGCTCGACTCACCTTGACTTTGTTGGAGGACAGGCTGTCCACCCCCTGTAGGGAGATAGGGTAGAACTGGCCCTTGTTGAGGTAAACCATGGGCAGCTGGGACGACTTGTGCTGGGTGGCTTGAGGGGCTCCCAGAACGAACTGGAAATCATTCCTGGAGACAAAATGTTAACGGTCAGCATTATGTTTTGCCATTTGAATATTACTGCCATTGCTTTGCGAGTTATACACAGCTCGATGATATTCATTGCCTTTAGCCTAATTCAATTAGCATTTTCGATACTTAGGCGTAGCTCAGCACAGGTGTTCTAATTTGATTTGATTCCCAGGGCACATAGCTACCTGTATCTCTCTGGAGGGGAGTTGGTGTAGGAGTCAGAGTACACTGGACTGGGCTGCTTGGTAAAGGGATCACTGTAGGGTAGAGACTGCTTCAGAGGAACACAAGAAAAAAAGTAATGAGGAGATGGAATGTGAAAAAGAAAGAGAGAGAGAGAGAAACTAGAAGGGGAGAAGTTGCCAGAGATGAAAATGTACAAATAAACAAGATGGCTGCTCTGGTTAGAGCTGTAAGCTTACCTCAGTGCTGGCCTCAGGGAAGGCTGTCTCTGTGGGCCACTTCTGGGAGAGCAGGGAGTCAAACATGTTGTTGATGGCCTGCTTGTCGTAGGTGTCGGCACTGGAGTTTTGAGGGACAGAGGGGGGGCAGAGGGACGACAGCTTGCTGTTGAGGTCCAGCGCCTCCTGGGGGTGGCTGGCAGAAATGTTGATGATGTTGGTAGGCGTCTCCAGGGAGACCAGCTCGGGGGAGGAGCCACTCAGTGTCCTGGGTTGGGGGGGAGGGAGAGGAGTTCAGATACAAGACCAACCCATTTAGCCACTCCTTTGATTGARACTCAATAAATAATGGAGATGTTTGACAAACAAAACTCTTCTGAGAAACACTGATTGTCAATAGAACTGCCCTTCCTTCAACAAAAAAAATTCAGCTCTTTTATACAGTAGCATYTACAGCAGCACACATACACACAATTCCCGACATGAAATGTGTAAAAGTCAATAAGAATGAAGAAAGCCAGTGTAGTTCTCAGAGTCCACTGGGCACACAGTGCTACTGAGAGTGAGCTAAAGAAAGCTGGGTGGGAACTGTTTACCGCCTAATCCCAATATTTCTTCCCCTCTTTCTTTCTTTGAGTTTTGTCGAAAGGGACTGACTGCCGTGTTTGACGGGACAAACTGCGTGGCCACCGACGGCCGTTTCTCAACCCAGACAAAAGAGAGAGAGGGAGAGCTGGGGCTGCTTCTCCTCCTTTGTGAGTCAGAGACGGTGTTGTTCAGGGGTGGGAAGAGGAGGAGTACCACAGCCCATAATCCCTTGGGGTTCTGTTTGACAGGGGGATTAGCCACAAGCTCACCCAACTCTGACCTCGCCAAAGCCTTGCCCTTTCTGTGCTGCTTGACTCCATGACATAGGAACTCCCAATACCACCCGGGTTCCACTTAAAAATCCCTTTACCATCCCATCTTCCCCATACCCCTTTAGTGTCTGCCTCTACGGTTTGATTGACAGGTGAAATTATCTTGGTCTTTAACCCGATCGCTCAATCAAGTCCATACTCTTGGTAGTGTTAACAATTGCTTAGATATCAATCATACCTCTCTGGCTTGTACATACTGCTGCCTCGGCTGCATGCAACCATTTTCTGTTCTTTTGGTGTCTGTGGACATGAGAGACAACAGTGAGTTGTTTCTGTACAACACGTACAAAGGAGACAGGTTGAACTTAAACGGGTGGTATAACGCACACGCATTACCTTGCACTGGTCGTAGGTGAGCAGGCTGTCTGTGTAGGCCCAGGAGTCCATGATGAGGTTACTGTAACACTGGTAGTTGAAACTCTCGTTCTGAAGGACCAATCCCAGAGTCCTGCAGCACACAGACCAGGAGAAACATTAATAAGGCATTAGAGTGAAGGAGGTAGCACTTGACTTTTGTAATTAAATAACATTTTTTTGGCATGTTTTGGCTATGGGAAGTGCCTCTTTGCCTATGCGTATGTTAACTTTTATAGTAGAAATGCAAGACTTTATGCTGTGAGTGTCTCATGCTAATAACAACCTTAAGCGCTGCACATACTTGCCCCTGGGCTAGGAGGAAGGTTTCGATTGCAAAACCACAGATCTTAATAAGATATTTGCTGCTCGCTGCGTACAGTAGATGCCAGAGAAGTTCAACATACTAGGGGCCAAGAGCTCACCCACACACAAGTATGCCTTGTGTAATAACCTCACAATAATTACGTTCACAATAATTACGTTCACAATAATTACGTTCACTAGAACTCGATCACATTATCAGTTACCGCAGAATGGTATCATGTTTTTCTTTTTTTTTCTTTTCTTTTCATGAAAAGAAAGAAATCACTTTTTTGTTATAAGCCTTTTCCCTCCTAGGGTCATAGGGTCATAGGGTCGTAGTGACTTCTTAAGTACAAAGGTCAGGATCCGAGCTGTCACCTGGAAGGCTCTGGGTTTCCAACAGTTTGCCAACAGTCCAGACACAAAACAAGGGATTTAGGGGAAGGATCAGTAACTCCTTTGGATAAACAGAAAGAAAAGTGGGATTTGTTTTGGGGGAATTTCCTGGCTACTGAGAATGAAGTAAGCTTCCTGTAAGTTGACCTGGAGTGGCCAGTGTGCAAACAGAGCATGTTTACCTATGAGCTACCACATAATGTGCTGACAACAAAAGGAAGACTTCAGGCATTGACATCCTACTGTGTTTGACCAGGAGAGAGAGAATCACAATAAGGGCGTATTAGCAGAAAAGAAGGTCGTATTATCACTGTCCTTCCATACCTCTTAAGATTCCTATACAATTGTTTACTAAAATGCCTTCTCTCAAAACTGCAACCCACCACTGCAAAGACTGATAACAGACACCTGTTGTAAGATACACCTGTCTCCCCCTCTACAGACACTCACCTGCATCAGTGTACATTAACACCACAACATTCCATTAGCCAATCTTCCCCTTTACAAAAAGGTGCCGTTTTGAAACTGCTGTAAAAGTGCGGTAACTGTGATATTTTGGACGCAGTAATTACAGTATAACTGCATTGTACTGCAGTTATACTGCAAAATTATTGCAGTAAAAAAAAAAATTGGGGGGGACGCATTATTTGCTGCATACTGCAGTTATACCGTATTCTGACTGCAATCTTTTTGCGTAAGGGCCTTTCTCTAAATACTGCTCAATACAAATGTTACAACAGAGAATCCCTGTCTAGAGTTTCACCACTACATTATGTAATTCAACGCATTCTCCAAGACATTCAGGAGGCGGGTACCAGTTTCCCTCTCCCCCATTGTGTGTTGTACCCCTTAGGTGTAAACACGGCCTATGACAGGCCAGTTTAAACCACGAGTCGCTATAAATACACAACATAGCAGGGGGACATCGAAAGTGTGTGTGTGTGTGTGTGTGTGTGTATCAGGTTCTCCACTAAATATACTTTCAGTAAAAACACACACCTTTCACATGGTGGTCTCATTGCACAACATAGAGAAACAGAGGTAGAGAAGAGGGGGCATGAGTGCCCTGAATTTCTTTCTCTCTCTCTCAGGAAGTGTAGGTAACTCTTACTGTTCAACAGAAGATGATGAATGGACAAGTCAGCACTTGCATCATAATCTATTCTGGCCCTCAGCAGAAAATAAAAGGTAGACTGTTGCAGAACCAAAAGCAGTTACAGCCAAAAGAGTCTTACATCAATCCAACCAACGGATGCACTTATGTCACGTTCATGCAGTAGTCGTAGAAAACAACAGGTGATCCAGAGATTTCCCACTAGGGGAAACAATCAATAGGAAGCTCTACGCAAATAACTTACTTACATTTGAACCCGGAGGTTCCGGAGTTTCCGATAGCACGTGAATGCGGCATTAAAATATTAGACTGTCTAATACAATTGGTTGCATTTTACCTTAGCAGGTATACACCACAAGACACAAGTCCAAACACATTTCCTTTAAGGAACACATTCTAGTCCCAGAACACCCCCTTTTAACCCCGTAAAACATAGCATGTCACAGAGAACCATGTAACGAAGTTGTCAACTTACTCAATCTCTTTGGTCATGACTCCTTTCCAAGACAGAAGAGTTTAGGTTCCTCTGGGTAAAGACTCCTCTAGTGGGTGTGGGTGTTGTCTGTCTTAGCAGAGAGAGTGAGCCTGTTTTGATTCCTGTCCTCATCAGCTCCCCACATTTATTTCATGCTGACAGGTAGCTTTCCTCACTCGCGCCTGATTGGCCGAGGGCTCCGAAGACAGGTGCCTGATAGGACAGGTGTAGAGGGGTTAACTGTTTCAGTGCTGATGAAACACAGGTGTGAGTGGCGTACTTAGCAGGACAATCCTGGGAAGTGTTTCACACATCTCATTAGGAGTTAAAGAAAAGAGATTGGTTTCTCCAGGGTGTCAAATGATTCTTATTGAAAGTGAGATAACAAAGAGTTTTTTCAGGAACTATGCTTTAAAATGGTAATAGAATTCAGTATCATTATACAGTGTTGAGAAAAAATGTACTGGTGCCATGGTGCACTTATTTGCTGGGATCAGTGTTTGCAATTGTTTTTGACTAAACTATTTAATGGAAGTAGTTGAGAGTAGTAGATAAGGACTCCATATTTGGATAGGATTTGAAAGGATTTGTTACATTTCATATTGAATAATCCACAAGAGGAACATAATTAAGATMATCATATCTGGTCCCTATAAAGAAACAAAGAACATACCATAATTTCAAATTGATATACCGGTACATCCATGTTCATTTATTTAATGAGCATGAGTTCTTTCCTCTGTTTAAAATGTTTTAACAATTTTATGGTAGGATTTTTTTATGGTTTGGATTTTACATTTCAATATAGATAAAACTGAAATATGTATTTCTTTCAAATCTGTAAAGAAATTCAAGTGAAAATTCACAATTCTCAAAGTGCAATCAATCTTTAAATATTTCACATTTTAATATGGAACATCACATACATGGTTTATTTTATATATTGTATTTCTGTATGGGATCAGCCCATTTAGCAAAAACCAAAGACATATATTATTTCCTCCTTTCACAATAAGTTATGAATTGAGTCACCCACAGGATGCCGTGTTCTTTAAAGGATCTTCTCCAATTGTTACAAGGATAAGGCTCTTCCAGGCAAAGTTCTTCCACCCACCTCCCTTCCCTTTTACAGAACCAAGAAGAAGGATATTGCCATCTGGGCCCAGATTCACAAAACACTTCTTATGAAAAAACTTAAGAAGCTTTTTAAGAAAAAAAAACCCCTAAGTTTATAGGATAGTTCATAAATGCAATTCCTCAACAATATCTTAAGATTTTATGATTTTCTTACAAACTTTTAAAACATTATCTTATTAATCTTAAAATGTGTGTTGCTAGGATATCAATTTAGCTATCTATCTAGATAGCAATGGCAATCATCTTTCAGATAAAGTTTGTGTGAATTAAACATGTTAGATTGCTTTCAAGAGCTTATTCTCTCTCTGCCCAGAGTTTAGGACGAGGGTTTAGCTATCTTGGAATTCAGAACAAATACAAGAACTTTATGTTCAAAATTCTAATTTCTTCTTCACTTTTTTTGCTGAAGGAGAAACATAAGAAATAACGCAATAACATTTCCAACAACCTTTTAAACAACTTCACAAGTCTATAGTTGTATGTCTCTGGGCCCTGGCCATTATCTAGTGTAGGAGTGCTGATGTAGGATCAGTTTTGCCTTTTAGATCACAGTGAATATGATTATACGTACAGGGGGGAACTGATCCTAGATCAGCGCTGAACTTGCCTAGCATGTGCTACATGTTTTAACATTATTTAACCAGGTGTATCCTGTACAATAAAAATGTAGTTCTTGTATACAACAGTGAATGTGGTTTCCCTGTTGGAAGGATTCCCTGGCCTTTTTTAATCTATACCGTATATATATATATATATATATATATATATATATATATATCCAAACGTTTGGACACACCTACTCATTCAAGGATTTTTCTTCATTTGTACTATTTTCTACAATGTAGAAAAATAGTGAAGACATCAAAACTATGAAATAACACATATGGAATCATGTAGTAACCCCAAACCGTGTTAAACAAATCAAAATATATTTTATATTTGAGATTCTTCAAAGTAGCCACCCTTTGCCTTTATGATAAGCTTTGCACACTCTTGGCATTCTCTCAACCAGCTCCACCTGGAATGCTTTTCCAACAGTCTTGAAGGAGTTCCCGCATATGCTGAACACTTGTTGGCTGATTTTCCTTCACTCTGCAGTCCAACTCATCCCAAACCATCTCAATTGGGTTGAGGTCAGGTGATTGTGGAGGCCAGGTTATCTGATGAATCACTCTCCTTCTTGGTCAAATAGCCCTTACACAGCCTGGAGGTGTGTTGGGTCATTGTCCTTTTGAAAAACAAATGARAGTCCCACTAAATACAAAACAGATGGGATGGCGTATCGCTGCGGAATGCTCTGGCAGCCATGCTGGTTAGGTGTGCCTTGAATTCTAAATAAATCACTGACAGTGTCACCAGCAAAGCACCCCCACACAATCTCACCTCCTCCTCCATGCTTCACGGTGGGAACCACATATCCYGAGATCATCCATTCACCACAAATCAAATCAAAATCAAATCATTTTTATTTGTAACATACACGTGTTTAGCAGATGTTATTGCGGGTGTAGCAAAATGCTTGTGTTCCTAGCCCCAACAYTGCAGTATTATCTAACAAGTAACATCTACCAGTTTCACAACATATACCCAAAATACATGTAAGTCTAAGTAAGGAATGGATTAATAATATATACATATATGTCAGAGAGGCATTGGACTAAGAAACAGTGGCATAGTATAGAATACAGTTTATACATATGAGATGAGTAATGCGAGATACGGAGACATTATCAAAGTGGCTCGTGTTTCATTTCCTTAAAGTGGCCCGTGATTCCTAATCTATGTCTATAGGCAGTAGCCTCTGATGTGCTGGAGATGTCTGTTTAACAATCAGTGGTGTAGTATTGAATACAAAACTGTATATACATGTGAGATGGGTGATGCAATATGTAAACAGAATTTAAAAGTGACTAAGATACCGTGGAATAGTGTAGAGCGCAGTTTATACATATGAGATGAGTAATACTAGATACGGAGACATTACTCTTAAGGATCCGCCCCTTTTTTTCTATTTTCGCCTAAAATGAAATACCCAAATCTAACTTCCTGTAGCTCAGTACCTGAGGGAAGGATATGCATATTCTTGATTCCATTTGAAATGAAACACTTTGAAGTTTGTGGAAATGTGAATTAATGTAGGAGAATATAACACATTAGATATGGTAAAAGATAATACAAAGAAAAAGCGAACTGTTTTTTTTGTAAAATKATTTTTGAAATGCAAGAGAAAGGCCATAATGCATTATTCTAGCCCAGGTGCAATTTAGTCATGGGTGTACAGGAGAGGGCTGAGCACGCAGCCTTGTGGGGCCCCAGTGTTGAGGATCAGCGAAGAGGTGTTGTTTCCTACCTTCACCACCTGGGGGCGACCTGTCAGGAAGTCCAGGACCCAGTTGGACAGGGCGGGGTTCAGACCCAGGGCCTCGAGCTTGATGATGAGCTTGGAGGGTACTATGGTCAGCTATAGTCAATGAACAGCATTCTTACATAGGTATGCCTCTTGTCCAGATGGGTGGCGATTGCATCGTCTGTGGATCTATTGGGTCGGTAATCAAATTGAAGTGGGTCTAGGGTGGAAGGTAAGGTGGAGGTGATATGATCCTTGACCTACTCTGCGTTTCACAAATACACGGCAGTTGGAACCAAAAATCTCACATTTGGACTCATCCCATTGCTCGTGTTTCTTGGCCCAAGCAATTCTCTTCTTCTTATTGGTATCCTTCAGTAGTGGTTTCTTTGCAGCAATTCGARCATGAAGGCCAGATTCACGTAGTCTCATCTGAACAGTTGATGTTGAGATGTGTCTGTTACTTTAACTCTGTGGAACATTTATCTGGGTTGATATTCTGTTAACTCTAATGAACGTATCCTCTGCAGCAGAGGTAACTCTGGGTCTAACTTTCTTGTGGCGGTCCTCATGAAAGACAGTTTCATCATAGCGCTTGATATTTTTTTTGCAACTGCATCTGAAGAAACTTTCAAAGTTCTTGAACTTTTCCGTATTGACTAACATTCTTGTTTTAATGTAATGATGGACTGCTCGTCTCTCTTTGCTTATTTTAGCTGTACTTGCTATAATATGGGCTTGGTCTTTTACCAAATAGGGCTGTTGTCTATATACCTTGTCACCTTGTCACAACACAACTGGTTGGCTCAAAAGCATTAGGAAGGAAGGAAGGAAAGGAAGGAAAGAAATTCCACAAATTAACTTTTATCAAGGCACACCTGTTCATTGAAATGCATTCCAGGTGACAACCWCATGAAGCTGGTTGAGAGAATGCCAAGAGTGTGCAAAGCTGTCATCAAGGCAAAGGGTATCTACTTTGAAGAATCTCAAATATAAAATATATTTTGATTTGTTTAACACTGTTTGGGGTTACTACATGATTCCATACMTGTTATTTCATAGTTTTGATGTCTTCACTATTWTTCTACATTGTAGAAAATAGTACAAATGAAGAAAAACCCTTGAATGAGTAGGTGTGTCCAAACTTTTGACTGGTACTGTATAAAAAAACCTGCTTCTAGCTCTATAGCTTTGAATAGTGTGTGACAGGGTTGGGGACAGGGTCCATTCCATTTCAATTCAGTCGGGAGATTAACAAATTTCAGTTAAAATGTTTTCCATTCAGTCCATTTGCAATCCACTTTCTGAATGGATGAAATTTAAATGGAATTGACCKTGACCCTGGTGTGTATAGCCTGAACATGACTTTCGGACCATCTCTATATAAATGTATCGTCGCTGTCTGATAAAAAAAAACAGAAACTTTTTAGGAAATTTGTTACATTTTCTTGGTCCTTTAGTCATGAAATATTCACAGTACATTGATGGGAGATACTGCTTTCAACACGTGATTTTTTAAACAAAAAAAGCCAAAAATGGAGTTACAGATTTTCTATCAGACAGCGACAATATATTCAATGCATGCATCTGTGCGGGTGTTTGTGTGTGTTTGTCTGCGCCCACGTGTGTCCTCGGTGTGTGGTGTGTGTGTGTGTGTGTGTGTGTGTGTGTGTGTGTGTGGTGTGGTTTGTGTGTGTGTGTGTGTGTGTGTGTGTTTGTGTGTGTGTGTGTGGTGTGTGTGTGTGTGTGTGTGTGTGTGTGTGTGTGTGTGTGTGTGTGTGTGTGTGTGTGTGTGTGGTGTTGTGTGTGTGTGTGTGTGTATTTTCTGTTGCTGGGACTTCAGGGCATCTGGCGTGGCGACACATGAGGGTGCGTGTATTGCGGCTCGCCCACCCACACGCACACCCTCTAAACACACCACACACACACACACACACACACACACACACACACACACACACACACACACCACACACACACACACACACACACACACACACACAACACACACACACACACCACACACGAGACACACCCTCACACACACCGAGGCCTGAGGGCAAGTTGGACAGATGAGAAAAGAGAAAGAGAGAAGATGTCTTAGTGACACGCCCTGCGATTACAGTATTAATCCTCATGAGGCCTCATTGGTTGACCTCAGTGAGGTCACACTTTAATCAGTCTCGTCGGTTGAATTAGATTTTCAGCTAAGTTTGTTTTTCGATCACTTAATAAGCCACAGCCTAATAAGTTACAAACAATATCATGAATATGGCATATAGTGTCATAGAGACAGGGAGATAAAAGACAGTACAAATCTTATTAAATGTTTAACGGATTTCACTATGTTTTTTAAAGTGAGTCAGGCGAGCAAAACATAATAATACTATAGCAACCTTAGTTCAACATCTAACATCTAGACCTAATCAAATCAAGTGTTATTATTACAGCACTTTCAGCCATGGAATGTAGCACAATATGCTTCACAGGAAAAAAAGAAAATAAAAACTGAAATATTTACTACACAACAAACATAATGGGATGAAAAACCAAAGAATAGCAATAAAATCTGAACGACTAAAAAGCACCCTAAGGAAATTAAAAAAGTGTGTTTTTAAGATCTCTTTTAAATATGTCCCACAGTTTCGGCCACCCTTAGGTTCTCTGGCAGGCTATTCCAGAGGCTGGGTGCATGATAACTAAAGGCTGCCTCTCCATGCCTCTTAGTCCTAGTGCTATTGTGGATAGTTTAAAAGGGCCAGTGCCAGAGGACCTGAGGGACCTACTGGGTACATAACGTAAAATCATGTCTGACGTGTATTGGGGTGCACAATTGTGGATTGGTTTAAAAATTGATTTTAAAACTCACAGGCAGCCAGTGCAGAGACCTTAAAACCCGCTGTAATGTGTGCTCTCCATCTGGTCTTGCTCAGTACCCGTGCTGCAGCATTCTGTATGTTTTGCAGTTGACCAATGGCTTTCTTGGGTAGACCAGACAAGAGAGCATAACAGTAGACCAAGCCTGCTTCTAATAAAAGTATGGATGAGTCTCTCTGTATCAGCCTGAGAGAAGCCTTTTTATCAAGATAGTTTAGCATCTCAGGGAGGCTAAAAGAGTATAGTTCAGATATAATTACAGAGAAAGTTGTGTGTCTCTGTACTGGAAGTTGGAGAACATTGTTTATGCTATAAATCGTGCTATTTTTCAGTTCAACTTTTAAATTTTTCTGATTTTTTATTTAATTTAAGAGAAATGTAAAGAGGGGCGTTCATTAAGCATTTAATTCAATATGTATGGCTA
>NC_036849.1:30594670-30596314 GCF_002910315.2 Salvelinus sp. IW2-2015
CACACACACCGAGGCCTGAGGGCAAGTTGGACAGATGAGAAAGAGAAAGAGAGAAGATGTCTTAGTGACACGCCCTGCGATTACAGTATTAATCCTCATGAGGCCTCATTGGTTGACCTCAGTGAGGTCACACTTTTTAATCAGTCTCGTCGGTTGAATTAGATTTTCAGCTAAGTTTGTTTTTCGATCACTTAATAAGCCACAGCCTAATAAGTTACAAACAATATCATGAATATGGCATATAGTGGTCATAGAGACAGGGAGATAAAAGACAGTACAAATCTTATTAAACGTTTAACGGATTTCACTATGTTTTTTAAAGTGAGTCAGGCGAGCAAAACATAATAATACTATAGCAACCTTAGTTCAACATCTAACATCTAGACCTAATCAAATCAAGTGTTATTTATACAGCACATTTCAGCCATGGAATGTAGCACAATATGCTTCACAGGAAAAAAAGGAAAATAAAAACTGAAATATTTACTACACAACAAACATAATGGGATGAAAAACCAAAGAATAGCAATAAAATCTGAACGACTAAAAAGCACCCTAAGGAAATTTAAAAAGGTGTGTTTTTAAGATCTCTTTTAAATATGTCCACAGTTTCGGCCACCCTTAGGTTCTCTGGCAGGCTATTCCAGAGGCTGGGTGCATGATAACTAAAGGCTGCCTCTCCATGCCTCTTAGTCCTAGGCTTTGGGATAGTTAAAAGGCCAGTGCCAGAGGACCTGAGGGACCTACTGGGTACATAACGTAAAATCATGTCTGACGTGTATTGGGGTGCACAATTGTGGATTGGTTTAAAAATTGATTTTAAAACTCACAGGCAGCCAGTGCAGAGACCTTAAAACCCGCTGTAATGTGTGCTCTCCATCTGGTCTTGCTCAGTACCCGTGCTGCAGCATTCTGTATGTTTTGCAGTTGACCAATGGCTTTCTTGGGTAGACCAGACAAGAGAGCATAACAGTAGCCAAGCCTGCTTCTAATAAAAGTATGGATGAGTCTCTCTGTATCAGCCTGAGAGAAGCCTTTTTATCAAGATAGTTTAGCATCTCAGGGAGGCTAAAAGAGGTATAGTTCAGATATAATTACAGAGAAAGTTGTGTGTCTCTGTACTGGAAGTTGGAGAACATTGTTTATGCTATAATCGTGCTATTTTTCAGTTCAACTTTTAAATTTTTCTGATTTTTATTTAATTTAAGAGAAATGTAAAGAGGGGCGTTCATTAAGCATTTAATTCAATATGTATGGCTTAACTTAGTGAAAACCATTCATTAAAACATACATTTGCCTTCTTCTGAAGTGATGTGTTTCTACAGGGTGCTGCAGGATGCTTTCACCACCATGCTTCACCGTACGGATGGTGCCAGGTTTCCTCCAGACATGACGCTTGGCTTTTAGGACTGTCAGACACCCACCACCCTTTAGTTACTGACTGGCAGACACCCACCACCTTTTAGTTACTGACTGTCAGACACCCACCACCCTTTAGTTACTGACTATCAGACACCCACCACCCTTTAGTTACTGACTGTCAGACACCCACCACCCTTTAGTTACTGACCCTGCCTGCCTGCCTGCCTGCCGCGCTGCCTGCCTGCCTGCCTGCCTGCCGCCTGTCTGTCTGTCTGTCGTCGT
>NC_036849.1:30598398-30605898 GCF_002910315.2 Salvelinus sp. IW2-2015
TACTTGCACTGTCAGACAACCCACTACCCTTTAGTTACTGACAGTCAGACAGCCCCCCCCAATACCACCTTTAGTACTTGGACTGCAGACAACCACCACCCTTAGTTACTGACATTGCTCAGACACGCCACCACCCTTTAGTTAACTGACTGTCAGACACCCACCACCTTTTAGTTACTGACTGTCAGACACCCACCACCTTTTAGTTATGACTGTCAGACACCCACCACCCTTTAGTTATGACGTTCAGACACCCACACCCTTTGTTACTGACTGTCAGGACACCCACCACCCTTTAGTTACTGACTGTCAACACCCACCAACCTTTTAGTTACTGTTCAGACACCCACCACCCTTTAGTTTACTGACTGTCAGACACCCACCACCCTTTAGTACTTGACTGTCAGACACCCACACACCTTAGTTTACTGTCAGAGCACCCACCACCCTTCTAGTATACTAGCATCAGACAACCCTACCACCCTTTAGTTACTTGACTGATACAGGACACCCAACCCTTTAGTTACTATTCTGGACACCCACCACCTTTAGTTTACTGGACTGTCAGACACCCACCACCATTTAGTTTTACTGCACTGTCAGACACCACCACCCTTTAGTTTTGACTATCAGGACACCCACCACCCTTTAGTTACTGACTGTCAGACACCCACCACCCTTTAAGTTACTGTCAGACACCCACCACCTTAGTTACTGTAGTTGCAGAATCACCCACCACCCTTTGTTACTGACTTCAGACACCCACGCACCCTTTTAGTTATGACTGGTCAGACAAACCTTACCCACACCTTTTAGTTACTGACTGTCAGACACCCCACCACCCTTAGTTCATGACTGTCAGACACCCACCACCTTTAGTTACCTGACAACACGCCAACCACCCTTTAGTTACTGACATCAGACACAACCACACCCTTTATATGTACTATCAGAACCCACACCTTTACTGACGTACCCCACCTTAAGATGTTCAGGACCCACCACCCTCTTTAGTTACTGACTGTCAGACACCCCACCCCTTTAGTTAACTGGACTGTCAGACACCTCTACACCTTAGTTACTGACAGTAAACCCACCCACCTTTAGTTTATGACTGTCAGCCCACCACCCTAACTGACTATAACCCACACACTTTAGTTACTACAGATCGACACCCACCACTTCTCCTATTAGCTTTACTTGAACTATCAAGACAACCACCCCACCCTTTAAGATTACTACTATCAGACACCCACCACCCTTTTAGTTACTGACTGTCAAGACACCCACACCATTTAGTACTGTCTCAGACACCCACCACGCGCTTTAGTTACTGACTGTTTTCAGACACCCACCACCACGTTTTATTACTGACTGTCAGAACATAACCCACCAACTACCCTATAGTTACTGCTGTCCAGACACCCACCACCCATATTATACTGACGTGTTCAGAACACCCACCACTCCTATGACTGACATGACACCAACCAACCCTTTAGTTACTGACTGTCGAGCACCCACACCCTTTAGTTACTGACCCATGACGACGTCCACCAACCCAGCCTACGCATACACCCATATCCCCTTAGTACGACAGACACCCACCGACCCATTTTAGTTACTGACTTGTACAGGACACCCACCACCCTTAGTTTACTGGACTGTCAGGAACAACCACCACCCTTTAGTTACTGACTTCAGACACCCACCACCCTTAGGTTACTGTACTCGCGTCAGACACCCACCACCCTTTAGTTACCTCGCACAGACCACAACCACCACCCTTTAAAATTTACTGGGACTGTCAAGACACCCACCACCATTTATTCATTGTGACTGTCAGGACACCCACCACCCGTTACTAGGTTACTGGACTGCTCAGATCCAACCCACCTACCTTTAGTTACTGAACTGTCAGACATCCAACCCCATTAGTTTACACTGACTGTCAGTCCACCCATCCACCCTCCTAGTTAACCTCAGACACCCACCACCCTTTGTAGTTTACTGACTGTTCAGACACCCACCAACCCTTTTACGTTTACTGACTATGCTTTGACACCGCATTCCTCCCTTTAGTTATACTGTCAGCACCACCCAACCACCCCAGTTGGTACAGTTACCTGTTCAACACCACACCACCCTTTAGTTACTGACTGTCTTCAGACACCCTTACTACCTTTAGTTACTATTCAGACACCCCACCACCCTTTTAGTTAACTGACTGATCACGACCCGCTCCAACCAACCAATCTTAGTTAACTGACTGTCAGCGCACATCCCACCACGCCCTTTAGTTACTGGACGTATCAGACACCCTCACCACCCTTTAGTTACTTGCACTGTGCAGACACCCCACCACCACTTTAGTTATTCTGTCAGCAACACCCACACCGCTTTACGTTATCTGTACAGAGCACCCTACCACCCTTAGTTACTGACCGTCAGACTACCCACCACCCTTAGTTACATAGTAGCTGTCTCCCACAACACACCACCCGTTTAGTTTACTGACTGTCAGGACACCCACCACCCTTTAAGTTACTGACTGGTCAGACCACCCCCAGACCAGGCACCTTTTAGTTAACTGACAAGACAACCACCACACCCGCTTAGTTACTATGACTGTCACGGACACCCACCATCACTTTTAGTTAAACGATGTTCAGACATCCCAAGCCACCACATTTAGTTACCTGTCAGACACCCACCACCCGGTTTAGATATAACTGATCAGACACCCACCCAGGCCCTTTAGTTTACTGCAGACACCCTACCTACTACACTTTAGTTAACTGACTGTCCAGACACCCACACACCCTCCATCATTCAGTACTTGTGTGACAGTCAGCCATACTACTCCACCGAACCGTCCTCTGCCTTTGTGTACGGTTCACTGTTCACGACAACCACTCACTCTTGGTTACGTTACATGACTGTCTTGACACCCAATCCCCCTGCGTTAGTGTACTGATTCTGTCAGACAACCACCACCCTTTATGGTTACTTGAATTCCTGATACAGAACCCCACTTACACCCTAGTTTATGTCGACTATGCTATGACACAGCCTCCACGCCTATTGCCCGTATTTAGTGTCGTGGCTACTATATCCAGACACATTGCCCACCACCCTTTAGTATACTGTCAGATCACCTCTATCCACCCTTTTACGTTACTGACTGTCAGACACCCACCAACCCTTTAGTTAACTGACTATCAGATCAGGGCTCAGCCTTTTCTCAGAGCCAGTGATGGACCAAGGACCCATCTGGTTTACGGTAATGAATGGCACCATGCAACAACCTCAGAGAATAGAGATAGGAATATGGACGTCCGTTAAGGGAGACGGAAAAGAAAAGAGAGTGAAAAGAGAGAGGAGTTCTATTTGGCACAACATAATGCCTCTACAGGTAGCGTTCACCTTTTATTCACCTCTTCCCTGGGCATTTGAACGGCCTATGCCTTTAAAGGCTGTGGGACTTCTCTCTATCTGCCCCTCTCTCTCTTTCTCTCTCAATTTAGCGCAGTGTACTAGGATATATCAAATTTTGCAGTGATATTTACTATTAAGTTATTTATCAGTAGTCCCCCCTCCTCTTGTCCTCTGCTTGCATCTTAAATACATTAGAATACTGTGATTTAAATTTTTTCTTGTGAGAGAGTGCCTGGCGTGCACGCTTATTGTTGATTTTATGCAGGCCCAGCATTTACACAGCTCGATTACAAATAACCAAAGATTGATCGATGAGTTGGTTATTTGAATCAGCTGTCTAGCTGCCTTGGCAAAAACCAAAACTGCACCCGGGGGGACCCAGCGACCGAGTTTGGGAAACCTCTGCATCTAGGTACCTCTGACTAAAAAGAATAATTCAATTCAGTTCAATAAACGTTATTCATCCTCTGAGGGCCAACGATATTGATGAACCTTGAAGACATGAGGCCCCCAGGACCTGTCATTTTTAGGGCCTAGAAGAAGCAAGCATTCGGGGCAGTTATATTAGACAATATACAGTTTGAGAGGTGATTTTGTCCCTTCCTTTTAAATGAGCATGATGATGAGTGAGAGAGACCCTGGGGTGCTGTGTGTCAGAACATCTTTGTAAACCTTACAAGGGAATACCCCTCTATGCATTTCTATTATAAACATTGGGTTCGAGGAGAATTGGAGAGAGAACTTGGGTGCGTGTGCTGGAAGCAGTAGGAAACATCAGAGAGAGAGAAACCCGATCAGCTAAAGATCTAGAGAGAGAAGAGAGGAGGTTTCCCTTTCTCTGTAACAGGCTGAGTGGTCTTGACCAGTGCCTCTGCTCGGACCGGCATCCGACCGTCACACTCTGTCTGGAATGAACGATCAAAGCACTTAAGAAGACATTTGAGGAGACTTAGAGAAAGTAGCATACTGCTTGAAAAATAAAACGACATCTGAAATGATGAAACCATCATCCCACCGGGCGCTAAAACTATGAGTGTTGGGGAATTCTACTGCAGCGCTTGTGGAGGTGGTGAACTGCGCCCCATCAAAAAGAATACATCTGCAGTCAGCCTCCCACTAACCAAGGTGTTATAGAAAAGGGAAAATATGTCAATAGACATCAATAGAATATGCAGAAAGTGGTGCTCCCTTTTCACTCCTTGAAACTGCAATACAGACTGTTCAGAGACAGAAACCAACAAACCAATGCAAGTGTCTGTCTGTCTGCCTGCCCTGCCTGCCTGCCTGCCTGCCTGCCTTCTGCTCTGTCTCGGTCTGTCTGTCTGTCTTCTGTCTGTCGTGTCTGTCTGTCTGTCTGTCTGTCTGTCTGTCTGTCATGTCTGTTCTGTCTGTCTGTCTTCTGTCTGTCTGTCTGTCTGTCTGTTCTGTCAGTCGTCCGTCTGTCTGTCTGTCTGTCTGTCTGTCTGTCTGTCTGTCTGTCTGTCTGTCTGTCTGTCTGCTACTGTCTCGTGTTCGTTCTGTCATGTCTGCTGTACTGTACCTCGGTTCTGTCTCCCTGCCTGATCCTCTCTTGTTCTGTCTGTCTGTCTGTCTGTCTGTCTGTCTGGTGCATGTGTACGTGCACATACGTGGGGTGTGTGTGTGTGTGTGAGTGTGCGCACGTGTGAGTGCAGTCATGCATGAGCACAAGCAAACAGATGTGTCAGAGGGGTGTCTCTTCGGGCCCACTTCCACTGAGAAGGGGGTCTCTCATCGCCTCTGTCCTCCCACTCCCTCTCTCAGTAACTCTTCCTTTCTACTCCTTTCTTCAGTCCCTCCATTGCTAAAAACAACAAAGACCCCACCGTCAGCTAACCTCTAATCCTTTACTATTTACATTTGAATTATACATTTGACAGAACTTGAATTATACATTTGCAACGTTAAGTTTTTATAACTTGATATCACTTTAGTGATATTTTAAGATCGCTGTACAGAGACCTACAACTCATTTTTAGAACACAACTGCAATTTTTTTTCTAACCAATGAGGCATTGTATATGCAAATATGAAACAAAATAATATGCAAGTAACTGGAACAAAAACCCTTCACGTTAAGAGTTACATTCACACGCGGCATCACACTCTGCCTAACTCTCGATCTATTTTAATGGGTGGCTTGTCAAGGAGTGCCAACAGAAAGTATTCACATAACTTGACTTATTCCACATGTTGTTGTGTTACAGCCTGAATTGAAAATGTATCAAATTGAGATTTTGGGTCACTGACGTACAATACCCCGTAATGTCAAAGTGGAAATATGTTTTTAGACATTTATACAAATTAATTTAAAAATAAATTATATCTACCTTTTTTTAAACCTTTATTTAACTAGGCAAGTCAGTTAAGAACAAGTTCTTATTTACAATGACGGCCTAGGAACAGTGGGTTAACTGCCTTGTTCAGGGGCAGAACGACAGATGATTACCTTGTCAGCTTGGGGATTTGATCCAGCCACCTTTCGGTTACTGGCCTAACGCTCTAACCACTAAGCTACCTGCCGCCCCAAAAGCAGAAATGTCTTGAGTCAATAAGTATTCAACCCCTTTGTTATGCGTAAATAAATTCAGGATAAAAAAATTGCTRAACAAGTCACATAAGTTGAATGGATTCTYTGTGCAATAATAGTGTTTAACATGATTTTTGAATYASTACCTCATCTCTCTATCCCACACGTACAACTATCTGTAAGGTCCCCCAGTCGAGCAGTGAATTTCAAACACAGATTCAACCACATACAACAGGGAGGTTTTCCAATCCCTCGCAAAGAAGGGAACCTATTAGCAGATGGGTAAATAAATGTAGAAAAGCAGACATTAAATATCCCTTTGAGCATGGTGAAGTTATGAATTACACTTTGGATGGTGTATCAACACACCCAGTCACTACATAGATACAGACCTCCTTCCTAACTCAGTTTCCGGAGAGGAAGGAAACTTCTCAGGGATTTCACCATGAGGCCAATGTGATAGGAGAAAACTGAGGATGGATCAAAAACATTGTAGTTATTCCACATTACTAACCTAATTGACAGAGTGAAAAGAAGGAAGCCTATACAGAATGCAAATATTCCAAAACWTGCATRCTGTTTTCAATAAGGAACTAAAGTAAAACTGCAAAAAATGGAACAAAGTATTTAACTMTATGTCCTGAATACAAAGCCTTATGTTTGGGGCAAATACAAAACATAAAAATAAACGGAATGGAGCTAAGCACAGGCAAAATCCTAGAGGAAAACCTGGTTCAGTCTGCTTTCCAACCGACACTGGGAGACAAATTCACCTTTCAGCAGGACAATAACCTAAAACACAAGGCCAAATATACACTGAAGCTGCTTATCTAGATGACATTGAATGTTCATGAGAGGCCTAGATACAGTTTTGACTTAAATCGGCTTAAGAATCTATGGCAAGACTTGAAAATGACTGTGTAACAATGATCAACAACCAACTTGACAGAGCTTGAAGATTTTTTGTAAGAAACATTTGCAAATATTTTACAATCCAGGTGTGCATAGCTCTTTACAAGCATTTCGCTACACCCGCAATAACATCTGCTAAATATGGGTATGTGTGCCTSCCGAGGTGTGCAGTGGTCRTAGGCKTCGCAGTGCTAGCTGTGTCACTAGAGATCCTGGTMRGAGTRTAGGCTCTGTCYCAACCYGCCGCGACCGGGAGACCCATGGGGCGGAGCACAATTGGCCCAGCGTCGTCCGGGTTYGGGGAGGGTTTGGCCGGCAGGGACATGTRCTTGTCCCATCGCGCTCTAACAACTCCTGTGGTGGGCCGGGCACATGCACGCTGACACGYTCGCCAGGTGTACGGTGTTTCCTCCGACACATTGGTGCGGCTGGCTTCCGGGTTAAGCGGGCGTTGTGTCAAGAAGCAGTGCGGCTCGGTTGGGTCGCGTTTCGGATAACGCATGGCTCTTGACCTTTGACTCTCCCGAGTCCGTACGGGAGTTGCAGCGATGGGACAAGACACTACCAATTGGATACCACAAAATTGGGGAGAAAAAGGAGTG
>NC_036849.1:30616758-30617967 GCF_002910315.2 Salvelinus sp. IW2-2015
TCCAGGTTGACCACCTCATTTTGGGAAAGCCTGTTGAGAGAATGCCAAGAGTGTGCAAAGCTGTCATCAAGGCAAAGGGTGGCTACTTTGAAGAATCTCAAATACAAAACAAATGTTGATTTGTTTAACACTTTTTTGGTTAGTACATGATTCCATATGTGTTATTTCATAGTTTTGATGTTTTCACTATTGTTCTACAATGTGGAAATAGTACAAATCACAGTAAACCCTTGAATGAGTAGGTGTGTCCAAACTTTTGACCAGTAGTGTATAAACATGTAACTGATACTGAATATAAACATGTACCAATATGATATAAACATGTACCGATACTGTATATAAACATGTACAGATACTATATATAAACATGTACCGATACTATATATAAACATGTACAGATACCTAATATATAACATGTTACAGACAAGTTCTATATAGAGTATAAACATGTTACAAAGGGACTCAGGTGCTCAGCTCAGGGACTTGATAATCCCCAAAAATCTTTCTTTACACCAGGACACTTCAGCAGGTGACTATGTGTATAAAAACCAAAGCAAAAGGAACTCTCGGTATAGAAGTTTGATTATTCACAGGACACACAAACAGGCTTATTTTTATTGACTTTGTCTGGTATAGTCAAACTATTGGTGTGTCCTGGGGTAAGGAAGTCTTTTTGTGATCTCTATATATGTCTCTGATCCACAGCAGAGGGATAAATGTCATGTAATACTATGACATAGGGTTACAAAATTCCTGTAATTTTCCCAAAATTCCTTGGTTTTCCTTAAATCCTGGTTGGAGAACTCCGGATTTCCTGCTTATTCCTTTCTGATTCTGGGAATCTTCCAACCTGGATTCTGGAAAACCTGGAATTTGGGGAAAGTTACCATAATTTTGCAACCCTACTCCGACATGTTCTAATTTATGACTACTTAGTTAACAGAAATTGTCTTTATGTGTGGTGAATAACGTGATGAGAGTGAGGAGCAGGTAGGTAACCTGAGTTGAGTTGACTCTGAGGGGAGCAGCCAGCGCTAGCCGGCATAAGGAGACATCAGACAGACAGGCAGACTATTGTGTGACTCAAGTACCTTCTGAATGAATACACCTGTCAGGGAGAGAGAGGGAGGGAACGGGGGAACGAGGGATGGAGGGAGAGGGAGTGAAGGGTGGAACGAGGGATGGAGGGAGAGAGGAAGGGAAGGGGGG
>NC_036849.1:30618067-30718609 GCF_002910315.2 Salvelinus sp. IW2-2015
GAGTCCCCCACTCTCTTGTTGATGATCAGAGGAACACCCACAACTGAAAACACACAAATACACACGTTATTCTGACATCAATCAATGGTTGGACACTATGTTACAATGATCTTATTACTGTGTAATGATTAATGTAAGTAAGAAAGTACTTTAATTACTCATTGTTACAGTGTAATACTTGTTACAGTGTGCCTACATTTAATAATTACACAATAATACACTGCAATGCAAAGTCCTACCTAATCAATAATAGATAATAATGGATTAGATTTACGTAGCCCATTTCCAGGTTTCATTTATACTGTACATGACACTTTACATATTTTAACTTTATATCTTTATGTATCTGAGTGTGTGGGTCCTATTTTACTTCATCAAAGTCCACTCCTCCCCCACATTCAGCAGAACAGGATGAGATGACAGGAAAAGAGAAGTGGGGGTGGATCTGATAACCCCTCCTCAGCTCACAAGTACAACTCCCACTGTGTTAAATGTTTCATTATTCACCTGAAATGTGTCATATACAGCGTTGGCGACATTATAAAAACATGTCAGTCTGAAGAAATGAATTATAAACCCTTACACCAAAAAACATCTGTCATGAATTAAGACAAAATAAAGTTACAACTCAATGAGGTGTGGTATTTAGGGCATAACTGCAGTTATCCTAGTCCTGCAGTGTATCTTATTATGTAATAAAACGTTTTTTTTTTATACAATCCCCTATCACCTTAAATGTAATGAATGACAGCCATTAAGCACAGGGTGTTAAGATCTGTTGCGTTCTAGAAGCAATTGTTAGGTTCTTAGACACTAGAGAAGCTTAAACAAGTTGAATTCTTCCCAAAGGGTCAACACAGCTGTAGTCAGACAAAGACATGTTCCCACCATCACAAGTATATATACTCCACAAGTATATATACTCCACAAGTATATATTCTTCTCCTTCTCTCCAATCCTTACATCTTATGGTTCGACAGCAAGAGGGTAATAGGATAATAATCTATTTTTTCTCCCTTCAGTGGATCTGACCTGACCTCCTGACCTCAACCCCTCCTTCGCCTAATCCACAGATGTCAATCTGCTTCCCCAATAGCAATCCTGTGACCTCCTCCCGTCCACCCAACACATTCCAAAGCCATCTGTCCTTCTACAGAGACCCATTACCTTCTGACATAAAACCCAGTCTCTTTCACTCCTTTATACACTATGCGTCTGATCTATGATGTCTTTAATATCTCAATGTTCAAAGTTTACCCCGAATCCAACACAATGCAACAGCTGCTGACCCAACTACACCATTGGCACTCATTCAAAACTGCAGAATCACTTCATCATGATATGTTCCTGAATATAGGTATTATGTAGGTTTTATCAAACAGGAGTAAAGCAAAAGATTCTAAATACCCAACCAATCACTGATGGCTAGGCATTCTACAGTCAACACACACCGTTGCAAAGACAAACAAGGAAGTTAGAGAAAGCTAATGGTTTTACTAACTTTATAATTCAAGATAGCCCATGCAATAGATTCAAAGCACGAACAGGATAATATATATATATTTTTTTACAAAACTTACCATAGTGGAGGTTGGAGAATAGGATAAGTAGTATTCCCTGTTTGGAGAAGCAGGAGATGGGACCACCAGACATCTCTGTAAGGATTTGACTGTTTCCTCAGGCTGTATCTATCACTGTCTATCACTCCTTATCTATCACTGTCACTGGTAGCTAGCAGTTGACTAACCGATACACACAGAGAATGAATAGTAGAGTAGAGAAAGAGCAGACTTCCTTTTGATGAGGGCTGTTGTTCTATAAAATAATTCCTGTATGATAGCTGAAAAGGAGGTCACAGAGAAGGAATAGTAGAGTAGAGAAAGAGCAGACTTCCTTTTGATGAGGGCTGCTGTTCTATAAAATAATTCCTGTATGATAGCTGAAAAGGAGGTCACATTCAGGTCACACAGGTCACACAGTTGCTCTCTGAAAATACCCCTTCACTCAGCTTGAGAGTTAGAGGATGAGGCGTGGGTGTGTTTGGGGTCTGTCACTGTGTTGATCAGTCTGATGGTGGTGGTTTGGAGCATGTGTTTCCTAGCTGCTGCTGGTTGTGTGGTTCATGGTGTTTCACAGATACCGGTAACTTGTTACTTTATGAGCAGACCACTCAAAGTTGCAGAGAAAGAGAAAGGAGGTAGATAGAAGGCTCGGGGAAGAGAGAGAGAGAGTGAGACAGAGACAGAGCGAGACAGAGAGAAAGTAATAGAGAAATAGATAAAGAGAGAGAGAGAGATTAAAAGAGAACAAAAGAGAGAGAGTGGGGGGGTTAGAGAGAGTGAGTGAGAGAGAGCAAAAATATCAAAGCAGTCTGTGGGCATTTTCATCGAGGCTTCATATGCCTGCAGAAGTGTTTGTGTAGCGTGGTTCGTTCTGCGTTGTGTACTTTTAATTAGGACGCTGCCACAACTGAAGGTCTGCTAGTTKAATTATTTTYATTTGCCCTGCACAYGAAGAGACAACAYACATKATGTTAACCCTTGGYGCAGTCCTAGCTCTCAGGCAMCTTGCTAGCCRAAGGTCAGGCAAAAGAGAACAATAAKGGGRTACRGAAATWCAGACAACCMGCGATGGGCCAAACCAAAATATACAAAACTTTTACAATCACATGTATGTACAATATTGATATGAAAAAGTGTTTGTACACCAAAGAAAACCATTAGCTATGCAGCTGTAATTAAATAAAAAAAATACACTGAATTATTATTTTTTATTATCAAAGGATTAACATCCCCTCTTGATCTGGCCTATTTGAATTGGTCCTTGTGTGCAACTTCTAGGGGAACAACATCACACTGTTACATTTGCATGACTTCTTCTGCATGCTCATAGGTCAGTGTGACTGAGGGACATGAAACACCTGCCAACTTTTTCGGAAGGTAGTAGGTTCCAGGTTACTGACAAAGGACCCCCTTCTATGTTTCAGGCAACATCTTGTGGTGATGTCACTTCCTGTGACGTGTGGTCTCCGTGGCAACCTGTTTTATTTGATCAGAACCAGTGGGCGGGCTGCCTGCTGCTATTTAGAAGGCGATCTAATAAACCCTACTTCCCTCAATTCTGCTAGCAAAAGTGCAATCTTTGGACAATAAAATCGACGAGATACGGGGAAGATTAAACTACCAACGGGACATTAAAAACTGTTACATCTTATGCTTCACGGGGTCGTGGCTGAATGACGACAATATCAACATACAACTGGCTGGTTATACAATGTACCGGCAGGATAGAAGAGCGGCATCTGGTAAGACAAGGGGCGGGAGACTATGGAAGTTTTGAGCTATTGCTCGCCTGAGGTTGAGTATATCATGAAAAGCTGTAGACCACACTACCTACCGAGAGAGTTCTCATCTGTATTCTTTGTAGCTGTTTATCCTCTTAGCGCAAAGGGTCAGAATTTATTTTTTTTCTTACAAGAACGTTCCAGATTCCAAGAACACAGGATGAGATGTTACTATCCTTTGTGCACTTCCAAGAGTTCATGAACAGTGAGACTGGTGAAATTTGGGGAGCGCATCGTCAGTAGTGTACCTTTGGTTCCTAGGGTGTTTCGGCCTTTCACACTATACACCCTCCCCAAAGGCGGCCAGCGACAGGGTGATCAATCCTACGCTTGCGTCCCATTCCCAATTAGTCATAGGAGTTGCCTTGTTGTTGATAGCCAACATCCCATGGGACTATGCATGGCAGGGGCGTCTTCCTCTGTTATGCTGGTGAATGAGGACCCAAAAGCGACGTAATAGAAACAGAGTCTTTATTCCAGTCTTAAACAAACAATGATTCTCCTGGATATTATCAAAGGTAAATCCAAAACAGGAAACTGAAATCCTCTCCTCAGTAGAGAGGAACGACTGGAGACGCGACCACAGACTGCAGGTCGCTTCAGGAAGGCACAGGCCGTAGCTGACATAGACACCTGCTCACACGCAGCATCTGAAGAAGGCAAAAAACACGACAGGGCGGAACAAGGACACAGAACAGCAAACATCAAACAAGAATCCGACAAGGACAGAAGCGGAAAACAGAGGGAGAAATAGGGACTCTAATCAGAGGGCAAAATAGGGGACAGGTGTGAAGAGAGTAAATGAGGTGTTAGAGAGAATGAAGAAACAGCTGGGAGCAGGAACGGAACGATAGAGAGAGAGAGCGAGAGAGGGAGAGAGGGAGGAGGAGAGAGAGGGAGAAAGAGGGAAAGAACCTAATAAGACCAGCAGAGGGAAGCACAGGGACAAGACATGATGATCAAAGACAAAACATGACAGTACCCCCCCACTCACCGAGCGCCTCCTGGCGCACTCGAGGAGGAACCCTGGCGGCACACGAAGGAAATCATCAATCAACGAACGGTCCAGCACGTCCCGAGATGGAACCAACTCCTCTCCTCAGGACGTAACCCTCCCAATCCACTAAGTACTGGTGACCACGTCCCCGAGAACGCATGTCCATGATCTTCCGTACCTTGTAAATAGGTGCGCCCTCGACAAGGACGGGGGGGGGGAGGGAAGACGAACGGGGGCGCGAAGAAAAGGCTTGACACAGGAGACATGGAAGACAGGGTGGACGCGACGAAGATGTCGGGCAGGAGAAGCAGTCGCACAGCGACAGGATTGACGACCTGAGAGACACGGAACGGACCAATGAACCGCGGAGTCAACTTGTGAGAAGCTGTCGTAAGGGGRAGGTTRCGAGTGGAAAGCCACACTCTCTGACCGCGACAATACCTAGGACTCYTWATCCTACGTTTATTGGCGGCTCTCACAGTCTGCGCCCTGTAACGGCAAAGTGCAGACCTGACCCTCCTCCAGGTGCGCTCACAACGTTGGACAAAAGCCTGAGCGGAGGGAACGCTGGACTCGGCGAGCTGGGACGAGAACAGAGGAGGCTGGTACCCAAGACTACTCTGAAACGGAGATAGCCCGGTAGCAGACGAAGGAAGCGAGTTATGAGCGTACTCAGCCCAGGGGAGCTGTTCTGCCCAAGACGCAGGGTTTCGAAACGAAAGGCTGCGTAATATGCGACCAATCGACTGATTGGCCCTTTCTGCTTGACCGTTAGATTGGGGATGAAACCCGGAAGAGAGACTRACGGAAGCACCGATCAAACGACAGAACTCCCTCCAAAACTGTGACGTGAATTGCGGACCTCTGTCTGAAACGGCGTCTAACGGGAGGCCATGAATTCTGAACACATTCTCAATGATGATCTGTGCCGTCTCCTTTGCGGAAGGAAGCTTAGCGAGGGGAATGAAATGTGCCGCCTTAGAGAACCTATCGATAACCGTAAGAATCACAGTCTTCCCCGCAGACGAAGGCAGACCGGTAATAAAGTCTAAGGCGATGTGAGACCATGGTCGAGAAGGAATGGGAAGCGGTCTGAGACGACCGGCAGGAGGAGAGTTACCTGACTTAGTCTGCGCGCAGTCCGAACAAGCAGCCACGAAACGGCGCGTGTCACGCTCCTGAGTAGGCCACCAAAACCGCTGGCGAATAGACGCAAGCGTACCCCGAACGCCGGGGTGGCCAGCTAACTTGGCAGAGTGAGCCCACTGAAGAACAGCCAGACGAGTAGAGACAGGAACGAACAGAAGRTTACTAGGACAAGCGCGCGGCGACGCAGTGTGGGTGAGTGCTTGCTTTACCTGTCTCTCAATTCCCCAGACAGTCAACCCGACAACACGCCCTTCAGGGAGAATCCCCTCGGGGTCGGTAGAAGCCACAGAAGAACTAAAGAGACGAGATAAGGCATCAGGCTTGGTGTTCTTATTTCCCGGGCGATAGGAAATCACGAACTCGAAACGAGCGAAAAACAACGCCCAACGAGCTTGACGTGCATTAAGTCGTTTGGCCGAACGGATGTACTCAAGGTTCTTATGGTCAGTCCAAACGACAAAAGGGACGGTCGCCCCCTCCAACCACTGTCGCCATTCGCCTATGGCTAAGCGGATGGCGAGCAGTTCGCGGTTACCCACATCATAGTTGCGTTCCGATGGCGACAGGCGATGAGAAAAGTAAGCGCAAGGATGGACCTTATCGTCAGAATGGAAGCGCTGGGACAGAATGGCTCCCACGCCCACCTCTGAAGCGTCAACCTCGACAATGAATTGTTTAGTGACGTCAGGAGTAACAAGGATAGGGGCGGATGTAAAACGCTTCTTGAGGAGATCAAAAGCTCCCTGGGCGGAACCGGACCACTTAAAGCAAGCTTGACAGAAGTCAGAGCTGTGAGAGGGGCAGCCACTTGACCGAAATTACGAATGAAACGCCGATAGAAATTAGCGAAACCGAGAAAGCGCTGCAACTCGACACGTGACTTAGGAACGGGCCAATCGCTGACAGCCTGGACCTTAGCGGGATCCATCTGAATGCCTTCAGCGGAAATAACAGAACCGAGAAATGTGACAGAGGAGACATGAAAGGCGCACTTCTCAGCCTTCACGTAGAGACAATTCTCTAAAAGGCGCTGGAGTACACGTCGAACGTGCTGAACATGAATCTCGAGAGACGGTGAAAAAATCAGGATATCGTCAAGGTAAACGAAAACAAAGATGTTCAGCATGTCTCTCAGTACATCATTAACTAATGCCTGAAAGACAGCTGGAGCATTTGCGAGACCGAACGGCAAAACCCGGTATTCAAAATGCCCTAACGGAGTGTTAAACGCTGTCTTTCCACTCGTCCCCCCCTCTGATGCGTACGAGATGGTAAGCGTTACGAAGGTCCAACTTAGTAAAGAACCTGGCTCCCTGCAAAATCTCGAAGGCTGACGACATAAGGGGAAGCGGATAACGATTCTTAACCGTTATGTCATTCAGCCCTCGATAATCCACGCAGGGGCGCAGAGTACCGTCCTTCTTCTTAACAAAGAAAAACCCCGCTCCGGCGGGAGAGGAAGAAGGCACCACGGTACCGGCGTCGAGAGAAACAGACAGATAATCCTCGAGAGCCTTACGTTCGGGAGCCGACCAGAGAGTATAGTCTACCCCGAGGGGGAGTGGTCCCCGGAAGGAGATCAATACAACAATCATACGACCGGTGAGGAGGAAGGGAGTTGGCTCTGGACCGACTGAAGACCGTGCGCAGATCATGATATTCCTCCGGCACTCCTGTCAAATCACCAGGTTCCTCCTGAGTAGAGGGGACAGAAGAAACAGGAGGGATAGCAGACATTAAACACTTCACATGACAAGAAACGTTCCAGGATAGGATAGAATTACTAGTCCAATTAATAGAAGGATTATGACATACTAGCCAGGGATGACCCAAAACAACAGGTGTAAAAGGTGAACGAAAAATRAAAAATGAAATAGTCTCACTGTGATTACCAGATACTGTGAGGGTTAAAGGTAATGTCTCACATCTGATACTGGGAAGAGGACTACCATCTAAGGCGAACATGGGCGTGGATTTCTCTAACTGTCTGAGAGGAATGTCATGTTTCCGAGCCCATGCTTCGTCCATAAAACAACCCTCAGCCCCAGAGTCTATCAAGGCACTGCAGGAAGCAGCCGAACCGGTCCAGCGTAGATGGACCGACAAGGTAGTACAGGATCTTGATGGAGAGACTTGAGTAGTAGCGCTCACCAGTAGCCCTCCGCTTACTGATGAGCTCTGGCCTTTTACTGGACATGACATGACAAAATGTCCAGCAGAACCGCAATAGAGGCAAAGGCGGTTGGTGATTCTCCGTTCCCTCTCCTTAGTCGAGATGCGAATACCTCCCAGCTGCATGAGCTCAGTCTCTGAGCCGGGGGGAGGAGATGGTTGAGATGCGGAGAGGGGAAACACCGTTAACGCGAGCTCTCCTCCACGAGCTCGGTGACGAAGATCTACCCGTCGTTCTATACGGATGGCGAGTGCAATCAAAGAGTCCACGCTGGAAGGAACCTCCCGGGAGAGAATCTCATCCTTAACCTCAGCGTGGAGTCCCTCCAGAAAACAAGCGAGCAACGCCGGCTCGTTCCAGTCACTGGAGGCAGCAAGAGTGCGAAACTCTATAGAGTAATCCGTTATGGATCGATCACCTTGACATAGGGAAGCCAGGACCCTGGAAGCCTCCTTCCCAAAAACTGAACGATCAAAAACCCGTATCATCTCCTCTTTAAAGTTCAGATAATCGATAGAACACTCAGCCCTTGCCTCCCAGATGGCTGTGCCCCACTCCCGAGCCCAACCAGTAAGGAGTGATATGACGTAAGCGATCCGAGCTCTCTCTCTTGAGTACGTGTTGGGCTGGAGAGAGAACACAATATCACACTGGGTGAGAAAGGAGCGACACTCAGTGGGCTGCCCAGAGTAACAAGGTGGGTTATTAACCCTAGGTTCCGGAGACTTGGAAGACCAGGAAGTATCTGGTGGCACGAGACGAAGACTCTGAAACTGTCCAGAGAGATCGGAGACCTGAGCGGCCAGGGTTTCAACGGCATGACGAGCAGCAAACAATTCCTGCTCGTGTCTGCCGAGCATTGCTCCCTGGAACTCGACGGCAGTGTTTTGAGAGAATCCATAGTCGCTGGGTCCATCTTGGTCGGATTCTTCTGTTATGCTGGTGAATGAGGACCCAAAAGCGACGTAATAGAAACAGAGTCTTTATTCCAGTTATAACAAACAATGATTCTCCTGGATATATCAAAGTAAATCCAAAACAGGAAACTGAAATCCTCTCGTCAGTAGAGAGGAACGACTGGAGACGCGACCACAGACTGCAGGTCGCTTCAGGAAGGCACAGGCCGTAGCTGACATAGACACCTGCTCACACGCAGCATCTGAAGAAGGCAAAAACACGACAGGGCGGAACAAGGACACAGGACAGCAAACATCAAACAAGAATCCGACAAGGACAGACGCGGAAAACAGAGGGAGAAATAGGGACTCTAATCAGAGGGCAAAATAGGGGACAGGTGTGAAAGAGTAAATGAGGTCGTTAGGAGAATGAGAAACAGCTGGGAGCAGGAACGGAACGATAGAGAGAGAGAGCGAGAGAGGGAAAGAGGAAGGGGGAAAGAGAGGGATAGAAAGAGGGAAAGAACCTAATAAGACCAGCAGAGGGAAGCACAGGGACAAGACATGATGATCAAAGACAAAACATGACAACTGATTTCTGCTCTAGTAAAAGCCTGGGTTTTCTGCTTGTTATCACTAGAAGTTTGTTACATAAAATGTATCAATTGAAAGTGTGGGTTCACAGCTCCAATCCAGATGTGTTGGTCATTACTGAGATGTGGTTTAAAAAGAGTGTTTTGAACACTGATGTTAATATTTCTGGTTATAATGTTTTTCTGCACGACAGATTTTCCAAAGGTGGTGGAGTAGCAATCTTTACCAAGGAACACCTTCAGTGCTCGGTTGTCTCCACCAAGTCTGTCCCCAAACAATTTGATTTGCTGGATTTAAGCATTACACTTTCAAATAGCTCTTTGTTGACTGTTCCTGGGTGTTATCGTCAACCATCAGCACTGGCCTGTACCCTACCTGCCCTAAGCTCTCTCCTGGCCCCTTACGCTAAGTCTGAATTTGTCCTGATAGGTGACCTAAACTGGGACATGCTTAAACCACTTGACCAAGTCCTAAAGCAATGGGACTCCCTAAATTTTTATCAGAGTATGACAAATAATCCTGATAGATATCAGTCTGGTGTTTTCTGTAATGACCTTAGTGATCACTGTTTTACAGCCTGTGTTCGTAATGGCTGCTCAGTGAAACGACCTGTCCTGATTTGTCATAGACGCTTGCTAAATAAACTTTAATGAGCAAGCCTTCCTTCATGACCTGGCCTCTGTAAATTGGTATAGAATCAGCTTGATCCCCTCTGTCGAAGATGCCTGGACCTTCTTTTTTGATATTTTCAGTGAAATTGTTAACAAACACGCCCCCATAAATAAAATTATAATTAAAAACAGGTTCAGCCCCTGGTTCGACCGTGATCTGGCAAAGTTACTCCACCTCAAGAATTTCATTTGGCGAAAGGCTTGGCACATGCACACTCAGGCTAACTGTCTCTCGTTCAGGCAAATGAGAAATAAGTGCACTCGGGCTATCCAGAAGGCCAAAGTTAGTTACTTTAAGGAGCAGTTCTCTCTTTGTGGGTCTAACCCCAAGAAGTTTTGGAAAACGGTTGAAAAGCTGGAGAATAAACCCTCCTCTTCACACTTGCCCATGTTACTTAATGTTGATGATGTGGTTGTTACTGACAAGGAGCACATGGTGGAACTCTTTAATCATCACTTCATTAAGTCAGGATTTCTATTTGACTCAGCAATGCCTCCTTGCCCGTCCAACATGTCCTCACCTCCCACCCCTTCTAATGCTACTAGCCCCGATGCTCCTCCCTCTTTTTCCCCTGTCCCGCTACAAAGTTTCTCACTGCACGCGGTCACTGAGTCTGAGGTGCTTGGAAGACGACCACGGTGCGTCCTTTATTTAAAGGGGAGATCAAGCTGATCCTAAATGTTAGAGGCCAATTTCTATTTTGCCCTGTTTATCAAAAGTGTTGGAAAAACTTGTCAATAATCAACTGACTGACTTTCTTGATGTCTATAGTATTCTTTCTGGTATGCAATCTGGTTTCCTCTCAGGTCATGGATGTGTCACTGCAACCTTAAAAGTCCTATCGATCACCATTGCCCTTGATTCTAAATAATGTTGCTATTTTTATTGACTTGGCCAAAGCTTTTGATACGGTAGACCATTTCATTCTCGTGGGCCGGCTAAGGAATATTAGTGTCTCTGAGGGGTCTTTGGCCTGGTTTGCTAACCACCTCTCTCAAAGAGTGCAGTGTATAAAGTCAGAATATCTGCTGTCTCAGCCACTGCCTGTCACCAAGGGAGTACCCCAAGTCTCGATCCTAGGCCCCACGCTCTTCTCAATTTACTTCAACAACATAGCTCAGGCAGAAGGAAATTCTCTCATCCATTTATATGCAAACGATACAGTCTTATACTCAGCTGACCCCTCCCCGGATTTTGTATTAAACTCTCTACAACAAAGCTTTGTTGGTGTCCAACAAGCTTTCTCTACCCTTAACCTTGTTCTGAACACCTCCAAAACAAAGCTCATGTGGTTTGGTAAGAAGAATGCCCCTCTCCCAACTGGTGTGATTACAACCTCTGAGGATTTAGAGCTTGAGGTAYTCACCTCATACAAGTACTTGGGAGTATGGCTAGARGGTACAATGTCCTTCTCTCAGCACATATCAAAGCTGCAAGCTAAGGTTAAATCAAATCAAATGTATTTATATAGCCCTTCTTACATCASCTGATATATCAAAGTGCTGTACAGAAACCCAGCCTAAAACCKCAAACAGCAAGCAATGCAGGTGTAGAAGCACGGTGGCTAGGAAAAATTCCCTAGAAAGGCCAAAACCTAGGAAGAAACCTAGAGAGGAACCAGGCTATGAGGGGTGGCCAAGTCCTCTTCTGGCTGTGCCGGGTGGATATTATAACAGAACATGGCCAAGATGTTCAAATGTTCATAAATGACCAGCATGTCAAATAATAGTAATCACAGTGAACAGGTCAGGGTTCCATAGCCGCAGGCAGAACAGTTGAAACTGGACAGCAGCACGGCCAGGTGGACTGGGAAAACAAGGAGTCATCATGCCAGGTAGTCCTGAGGCATGGTCCTAGGGCTCAGGTCCTCCGAGAAAGAGAAAGAAAGAGAGAAAGAGAGAATTAGCGAGAGCATACTTAAATTCACACAGGACATCAGATAAGACAGGAGAAATACTCCAGATATAACAGACTGATCCTAGCACCCCGACACATAAACTACTGCAGCATAAATACTGGAGGCTGAGACAGGAGGGGTCAGGAGACACTMTGGCCCCATCCGATGATACCCCCGGACAGGGCCAAACAGGCAGGATAAAACCCCACCCACTTTGCCAAAGCACAGCCCCCACACCACTAGTTTAAATCTAGTTTCCTAATCGCTCCTCTTTCACCCCAGCTGCCAAACTAACCCTGATTCAGATGACATCCTACCCATGCTAGATTACGGAGACATAATTTATAGATTGGCAGGTAAAGGTGCTCTCGAGCGGCTAGATGTTCTTTACCATTCGGCCATCAGATTTGCCACCAATGCTCCTTGTAGGACACATCACTGCASTCTATCCTCRTCTGTAAACMGGTCATCTCTGTATACTCATCTCTGTATAATGCTTATTTATAAAACCCTCTTAGGCCTCACTCCCCACTATCTGAGATACCTACTGCAGCCTTCATCCTCCACATACAACACCCATTCTGTCAGTTGCATTTAGTTTAAGGTACCCAAAGCACACACATCCCTGGATCGCTCCTCTTTTCAGTTCGCTGCAGCTCACGACTGGAAGAGCTGCAAACAACACTCAAATTGGACAGTTTTATCTCCATTTTTTTCATTACATCATTTTTTATTTAACTAGGCAAGTCAGTTAAGAACAAATTCTTACTTAGAATGACTGCCTAGGAACAGTGGGTTAACTGTCTTTTTCAGGGGTAGAATGACAGATTTTTACCTTGTCAGCTCAGCGATTTGATCTAGCAACCTTTACGGTTACAGGCGCAATGCTCTAACCACTAGGCTACCTGCCGCGGCAAACTCACGAACACTTACTGACAGTTGTGGCTGCTTTGCGTGATGTATTGTTGTCTTTACCTTCTTGCCCTTTGTGCTGTTGTCTGTGCCCAATKATGTTTGTACCATGTTTTGTGCTGCTATCATGTGATGGTTCTGCCATGTTGTGTTGCTACCATATAGTTGTCATGTTGTGTTGCTACCGTGCTGTGTTGTCATGTGTCGCTGCCATGCTATGTTGATGTCTTAGGTCTCTATTTGTGTAGTGTTGTGGTGTCTCTCTTGTCATGATGTGTGTTTTGTCCTATATATATWTWTWTTTTTWATAATCCCCGCCCCGGTTCCCGCAGGAGGCCTTTAGCGTTTTGGTAGGCCGTCATTGTAAACAAGAATTTGTTCTTAACTGGTTTGCCTAGTTAAATAAAGAAGAAATAAACATCATGCTCAATGTGAAGGTTTTACTGCAGGTCTTGAACGTATCATATAACTGCGTGTTTTCTCTCTCTGCACAGGATATTGTTGAAGATGACTTCAACTGTCTCACCTGAGACCAACGTCACTACAGTCGTCTCAAATACCAAGTCCAAACAACAAATACTCATTCAGAGTAAGTGGGTGTCACAGGAAGTTGGTGGCACCTTGATTGGGGAGGACAAGGCTCATTATAATAGCTGGAGGGGAATCGGTGGAATGCTGTCAAATACATCAAACACATGGTTTGATGCCATTCCATTCGTTCAGTTCTAGCCATTATAATGAGCCGTCCTCATTGATGTGAGTGTTGGTGGTGTGTGTGTTGTGTGTGTGTGTGTGTGTGTGTGTGTGTGTGTGTGTGTGTGTGTGTGTGTGTGTGTGTGTTGTGTGTGTGTGTGTGTGTGTGTTGTGTGTGGTGTGTGTGTGGTGTGTGTGTGTGTGTGGTGTTGTGTGTGTGTGTGTGTGTGTGTGGCGTCGTCGCGTACTGTAAGTTAGTGTGTGTGTTTTTTCCCACGTCATTTTATTTGGAGTTCAAATTAAAAAAGATTCAGTAGTTAACTATTTCACTCAAGGATACATCTACAATCCCTCCTAACTATGCTACCTATCAACAATGAGAGGCTCAACACAGTATGCAAGATGGCTGACGAAGGAATGTTGATGACAGTYTACTAAATTACCATTCACTGRCACTAATAAATAACATGTTACCTCTCTGCTCATTTCTTCCAGGTTCAGGGGCTATGATTGRGGTCATCGTCATTGGTATAATTATCGTCTTAACTATACTGCTTGTCATCCTGAAGACGTACAACAGGTCAGGCTGCATTCCATATAAATAGGCCTCCATGACATTCTCAGGGTGTTTTCACACTTAGTTCCTTTCAGCCAATCTTTGTGATCTCAGTGTGGTTCACTTAATTTTTTGTTCAGCGTGAACATGCCAAAGGAACTCAGACCCGTCAACAAAAAATAAATAAATAAGCGAACTGAACTGAAACCATCTCTGGAGTTGGTCTGAGTTCTGTTCGCTTGAATTTCGCGACCCGGGTGCCTTTTTTAAGGCAATGTGAACACAAAGCTCCCCAGGTTCGCTTGTCATTATTCCCGCACCACACACTAGACTACTGCAACACCGTTTCCCCTGCCATAACCTCTCACCCTAGACTACTGTCATAACCCCTCACACTAGACTACTGTCATAACCCCTCACACTAGACTACTGACATAACCCCTCACACTAGACTACTGACATAACCCCTCACCCTAGACTACTGTCATAACCCCTCACCCTAGACTACTGTATACCCCCTCAACTACCTCACCCACTAGACTACTGACATAACCCCTCACACTAGACTACTGACACTAGCTATGACACCCTCACACTAGACTACTGTCATAACCCCTCACACTAGACTACTGTCATAAACCCCTCACACTCGACTACTGTCATAACCCCTCACACTAGCTACTGACATAACCCCTCACACTAGACTACTGTTATAACCCCTCACACTCGACTACTGTCATAACCCGTCACACTAGACTACTGCCTATAACCCCTCACACTAGACTACTGTCATAACCCTCAACACTAGACTACTGCCATAACCCCTCACCTGACTCTGTCATAACCCGTCACACTAGACACTGCAATAACCCCTCACACTAGACTACTGTCATAAACCCCTCACACTAGACTACTGCATAACCCCTCCCACTAGACTACTGACATAACCCTCACACTGACTACTGCATACACCCTCACACTAGACTACTGTCATAACCCCTCACACTAAGCTATCTTCATAACCCCTCACACTAGACTACTGCTCATAACCCCTCACACTAGACTACTGCCATAACCCCTCACACTAGACTACTGCCTATACATACCCCTCACACTAGACTACTGCAACACCATTCTCTGACATAACCCTCACACTCGACTACTGTCATAAACCCTCACACTAGACTACTGTTATAACCCCTCATACTAGACTACTGACATAACCCCTCACACTAGACTACTGTCATAACCCCTACACTAGACTACTGTCATAACCCCCTCACACTAGACTACGACATACCCCTCACACTAGACTACTGTAACACCTTTCCTGACATAACCCTCACACTAGACTACTGTCAAAACCCCTCACACTAGACTACTGACATAACCCCTCACACTAGACTACTGACACAACCCTCACACTAGACTACATAACCCTACATAGACTACTGTCTAACCCCTTACACTAACTACTGTCATAACCCTCACACTAGACTACTGCTCATAATCCTCACACTGACTACTTTATAACCCCTCACCTAGACTACTGTCATAACCCCTCACACTAGACTACTGACATAACCCCTCACACTAGACTTCTGTCATAACCCCTCACACTAGACTACTGTCATAACCCCTCACACTAGACTACTGACATAACCCCTCACACTAGACTACTGACATAACCCCTCACACTAGACTTCTGTCATAACCCCTCACACTAGACTACTGTCATAACCCTCACACTAGACTACTGCTAACCCCTCACACTAGACTACTGTCATAACCCTCACACTAGACTACTGCATAACCCCTCACACTAGACTACTGATAACCCCTCACACTTAGACTACTGACATAACCCCTCACACTAGACTACTGACATAACCCCTCACACTAGACTACTGACATAACCCTCACACTAGACTTCTGTCATAACCCCTCACACTAGACTACTGTATAACCCCTCACACTAGACTACTGTATAACCCCTCACACTAGACTACTGTTATAACCCCTCACATAGACTCTGTAACCCCTCACACTAGACTACTGTCATACCCCTCACACTAGACTACTGTCATAACCCCTCACACATTAGACTTACTGTATAACCCCTCACACTAGACTACTGCCATAACCCCTCACACTAGACTACTGCCATAACCCCTCACACTAGACTACTGCCATAACCCCTCACACTAGACTACTGTCATAACCCCTCACACTAGACTACTGTCATAACCTCACACTAGACTTCTGCAACACTGTTTCCCCTGCCATAAAACTCCAGCACACTGGTGATGTGATGCTTCTGAACATTTCATCTCAGAAAATATCTGTGCTATAACAAATAACATTTTAGCACATTTACTATTGAATTGTATATATTGTCCTAATCCAGATGGTATTGACTGTATATGACTGTTGACTGTACGCTTGTTTATTCCATGTGACTCTGTGTTGTTGTTTCTGTCGTACTGCTTTGCTTTATCTTGGCCAGTTCGCAGTTGTAAATGAGAACTTGTTCTCAACTAGCTTACCTGGTTAAATAAAGGTTAAATAAAAAATTTAAAAATAAAAATATGTTGTCCTAATCCAGAATATATGTTGTCCTAATCCAGATGGTATTGACTGTATATGGTGTCCTAATGCAGATGGTATTGACTGTATATGTTGTTCTAATCCAGATGGTATTGACTGTATATGTTGTCCTAATCCAGATTATATGTTGTCCTAATCCAGATTGTATGTTGTCCTAATCCAGATTATATGTTGTTCTAATCTAGATGGTATTGACTGTATATGTTGTCCTAATGCAGATGTTGCTGACTTTTCCTGATTATTCATTAGAAATGAACTAATATTTAAAAATGCAATTTATAACTACAGTATGTGGGCCTAGAGTTTTTCCTGGTCAGGTGACAAGGTCAGGGAAATCTCAGGGTCCTAAAGTTGACTTTTAGAATAGAATAGAATAATTTAGGACAATTCTTTTTAAGGCATTTGGATAAAAAACGTAACATATTCAAACGTCTTTCCCTTTCACAAGGRGGACACATGCTTCCAGAGTGCTGGGTAGGGGATCCAAAGGTCCACCTCGTCAGAAGATGTCTTCCTCTACAYTGCAGACCAGCATACCCTTGGGAAATCTAGGAGCCAGCTATCTGTCTGYCAGCTTTGCTCTGTCAGGTAGTATGTCAGAAAATGGATTCCGGCTACCCCGWGTGGAACTAAGTAGCCTGGACCAAAACAACTTGGAGCAGCAGAGTACGGGGAGTAATTCGACAGTGGTCACCATACATGATACTCCATCACTGGAAAATACATAGCAGGTCTCTAATTTATTGGACAGGTGACAAAGTCAGCATATCATGCTTGAAAACAAATGATGAACAAAGTGGTGCCACAGGGAAGCAATGGACATCTGTGGACACTCCTGTGGACATAAACGACTGCTTTCTTGACTATAGTGTTCAGAACATGGAAGCAATTATCCTGCTGTCTGTGCATTTACAGCTGTGCTTCCGACAACCATGAGGATAAGCGTTGGAGGAGAGATGTCTACAAGATTCAAGACATGGCTAGTTATTCTATGTGTGTAAAGTTCTACGGGAGGGAGTTGTTGACAGGGGTTTTGAATTGATTCACATTACTCTGATGTGTTTTTGTAACAATAATGTTGTTATGGTTGTCACCATACAGGCGAAAATCATCAGAATGTTTCTGTGAAAATGTAATAATAGTTTGAACCCAGTGGAGCTCTAGATAGCAGAAAATTATGAAAATAGGAAGTCCTAACTAGTTTGACACCAAATGATTTTGCACTTTACACCTACCCTGTCCTGTGATTGTTTGGTTTGTTGTTCTTTCATTGAAATTAATACTGAAAATAAATGTTGATATTTCTAAAAGTGTTTGCATGTTTCAGCTTGAACATGATTAAATCTGCATTTCATTATTTAGCGGACAGTTGTATAGAACAACTAGGTGAGTTGGTGACATTTTTTCACTTCATATTCACTTTTTATATCACTGCCTAAATTTGTGAGAAAATGAACGGATTCACTTGGATGTAGTAAATCTATATCCGACAATTGCGAAATGGCTTGAGCCTCTGTCAAGCCTGAGAACAACATCAGTTCTGATGAAAAGATCGATGACAAGATCAATCACTCAAACGTATTTAAAAAAAACTTTTCACATCAGCCGATGTCACAAAGTGCTATACAGAAACCCTGCCTAAAACCCCAGACAGCAAGCAAAGATAACACTTGCATAATGATAAGATGCACACATTAAACAATAGAATAGTAGACAATATGTATTTACTTTAAACGGCACAACATGTCAACAGGAGTTATATTTTTTCCTGTGTGACTGGCAACTGAAAGATTTGGCGCCCTCATCTGACGGAAAGTAGACATTGACGCAATTTTGAGTCTGCATTACAGAGCTTAATGAGCTGCAATTGCAATGCATTTGGGCGTCGTTTACGATGTTATATTAAATTGATTAAGACCATCACACTTGAACAAAATACATATTTTAGTTTTATGCTCTATGAAGCCGTAGTTAGCTTCTGAAATGAAACTATCAGATATAATTACTAGCTTTGAAGGAGTCCATCCAATGTTGCAGAACTGTTTATCATAATGTAGATGACTTGAATGCTACTCAGTACTTTTGTTTACACAATGGTATCCGTGGGTAAGTAGCTAGCTAGCTAGCATGTCTGGTAAACTACCGTATTGCTCTCTATCAATCCTCAAATATTTTATATCTCACAAAGAAACCGAGCAGTCTGGATTTAATCATTAATTTAGCTAGCAAATGAAAGTCAAAATGTATTCACTTTAAAAAAAAATTAATACTAGCTTTCAAGCAAATTATAATACTTTGAATATATTTACATGATTGTTCAACTCGCATATTTTTAACAGTTCAACAGACCTAAGGTAAAGCAGGCTAGTGTTATCATGTGGAATGTGGGGACACATGTTTAACACCTCTTTTTACATTTTACACCACCAGCAGTGTTGTCTGTCCAATATGACTACCCATTTCAACTGAAATTGTGGTTGTCATAGACTTATAACTAACAGTTTGAATCATATTTAGGCTAGTTAAGAAATATGGTTGACAGACAGGTTATTGACCGACAGGTACTTTGCCTCCTGCTGGTACAGTAGCTGTGCTGTGGGGCTGCACCAACCCATATCTGAAGAGAGGCACAGAGGGGATTGAACATGTTAAAAAGGAGAATAAGTTCCATCAGTTCCTGGCTGAGGTCAAGTTCCTGTTTTTAAACATCAAGGTCAATGTACACCTGTATTTGGAGAGAGACTAAAACAGTTTCATTTATTCTTCTACAGTGCATTCGGAAAGTATTCAGACCCCTTTACTTTGCCCACATTTTGTTACATTACAGCCTTGTTCTAAAATTGATTAAATAATTTTTTCCCCCTSACCAGTCTACACACAATACCCAATTATGACAAAGCAAAAACACATTTGCAGGAATTTTTGATCATATATAAAAATAAAAACAACCAAAATATTGCATCTACATAAGTATTCAGACCCTTTACTCAGTACTTTGTTGAAGCACCTTTGGCAGCGATTACAGCATTGAGTCTTATTGGGTATGAGCTACAAGCTTGGCACATCTGTATTTGGGGAGTTTCTCCAATTCTTCTCTACAGATCCTTTCAAGCTCTGTCAGGTTGGATGGGGAGCGTTGCTGCACAGCTATTTTCAGGTCTCTCCAGAGATGTTCGATCGGGTTCAAGTCCGGGCTCTGGCTGGGCCACCCAAGGATATTCAGAGACTTGTCCCGAAGCCACTCATGTGTTGTCTTGACTGGGTGCTTAGGGTCGTTGTCCTGTTGGAAGGTGAACCTTCGCCCCAGTCTGAGGTCTTGAGCACTCTGAAGCAGGGAGCACTCCCTCATCAAGGATCTCTCTGAACTTTGCTCCATTTATCTTTCCCCGGATCCTGACTAATCARCCAGTCCTTGCGGCTGAAATACACCCCCACAGCATGATGCTGCCACCATTATGCTTCACTGTAGGGATTGTGCCAGGTTTCCTCCAGACGTGATGCTTGGCATTCAGGTCAAAGAGTTCAATGTTGGTTTCATCAGACCAGAGAATCTTGTTTCTCATGGTCTAAGAGTCTTTAGGTGCCTTTTGGCAAACTCCAAGCGGGCTGTCATGTGCCCTTTACTGAGGAGTGGCTTCCGTCTGGCCACTCTACCATAAAGGCCTGATTGGTGGAGTGCTGCAGAGATGTTTGTCCTTCTGGAAGGTTCTCCCATCTCCACAGAGGAACTCTGGAGCTCTGTCAGAGTGACCATCGGGTTCTTGGTTACCTCCCTGACCAAGGCCCTTCTCCCGCGATTGCTCAGTTTGGCCGGCTAAGAAGAGTCTTGGTGGTTCCAAACTTCTCCCATTTAAGAATGATGGAGGCCACTGTGTTCTTGGGGACCTTCAATGCTGCAGAAATGTTTTACTACCCTTCCCCAGATCTCTGCCTCGACACAATCCTGTCTCGGAGCTCTACGGACAATTCCTTCGACCTCATGGCTTGGTTTTTGCTCTGACATGCACTGTCTACTGTGGGACCTTATATAGACAGGTGTGTGCCTTTCCAAATCATGTTCAATCAATTGAATTTACCACAGGTGGACTCCAATCAAGTTGTAGAAACATCTCAAGGATGATCAATGGAAACAGGATTCACCTGAGCTAAAGTTTCATAGCAAAGGGTCTGAATACTTATTTAAATAAGGTATTTCTGTTTATTTATTTTGTATACATTTGCCAAAATGTCTAAAAACCTGTTTTTGCTTTGTCATTAGGGGGTATTGTGTGTAGATTGATGAGGAAATTATTTTATTTAATCCATTTAAGAATAAGGCTGTAAGGTAACAAAATGTGGAAAAAGGAACGGGTCTGAATACTTTCCGAATGCAGTGTATGTACTTGTTAATTGAAGATCTCACTTTCCATGCTTATCCTGTTCTTTGTAGCAGATGCAGCCTATAACAACATGTCCCTTTACATTTGCTGTACCTGATTGCATTCCTACTGAATCAGAGTGGATCCTTGGTGTACTACTTCACTCTTACCACCACAGGTGAGCTACATCTAACTAATATGACAAGTTGAACTACAGTATGACTGTTTTACACATCGACTGCTCATAATGTCATCCTCTAGGTTTCTTTGATCTCAAAATCACATGATTGACAGCTGTCGGGTATTTGGCATCATTAAATTGAAGACTGTTATTTTATCAAATCAATTCTCTGTAATTATTATTACGTGATTCAACTAATCATTAACTAGGAAGTCGGGACACCAAGGAAAATCTTCAGATTACAAAGTTATAATTTTCCTAATATAACTTTTCAGTTATTTTAAAATCTGATCAATTAGTCTTCTAATTAATGAATTGTTCTTTACCTCACGTTAGTCTCATTCCAAACGTCGTAAGTTGTTGGTTATCTGCACGAACCCAGCCTTCACTATGAATCATCCAGTCATAAATTGTCTTAATGATTTATTTACTAACTAACTAAATAATCACAGAAATGCATAACAAACAAACAGTAGATATGGTTACAAGGAAATGATAGGGGATGTGCCCTAGTGGGCTAAACCCAAATAGCGGCTTGGTAGACAAAGGGACTGAGAAGGGCGCGAAAGACAGAAGACACTACACAGTTGATAATTATAATAATTGAAATGCTAATCCTTTGCACATGAACGCTCACTCATTTGGGAATAATTGCAATCAATCTATATATTTATGCTCAGTGTGTCGTCGTGATCTCTGTTGGAATCGTCCGTCTTTCTGTTGGAAAGTTCATCTGAACTTCTCTTTGCGTCCCTGGAGTCTTTCGTGGTTAGAATGGATACTTCAGAGTCCCCATTCATAAATGTTCTTATAGAATAGATGTTTCGGCGGTTGTCGGTCTTCATATTTCAGGTCGACATAACTTCTAGCTGCAGACTAGTAATTAGTATCGAAGATTTGCTCTTATTCTGGCGGAATCGATAGTCTCAGAGTTTCAACAACCATTACAACCTTAGCTTATACTCAGGTTTTTTATAGTCTCTTCTCAAACCTCTGTGATCGAGGTACGCATGGTCTGAAGGGAATTCCTTCAGGTGGAGGTTATATTCGTGACTGTGGAAAAGGGCTGTCCCATAACGCCAGATCAACGTCTGTGCTCAGTGGGCGGGCCTATGACTTAGTTAAACTTTAAAGGGAATTGGATTCTCTTTCATTAAACAGTTTAAAATCACATTACATAATTTCACAAATAGTTTAATCTTTACTCATTCAATTTAAACAATAATTAGATGCAAAACTCATAACGGAGGCTCCTGGATAAACATAGCTATGGTAATGTGGCTGTATTGTCTCTCAATGAGGTCACAAACATTAAACAAAACGGACCGGGTCGTAGCTGGATTCTCCACCGACCGTTTACACATTCTCCAAAACATGGATATTGTTCAGTTCTCAAGCTCAGTGACGTAGAAGAAGTTCCCTTGTTCTCTCTATGTGTCTCTTTCTGCTTGCTTTACTGCCTGGCCCTGAGGAGTCTCCTCTAGGAATTTACGACCTGAGATAACAGAGCCTGGGTGTAAGAGGGAGAGAGTGGGGGAAGGCACTCGCTATACCCAAAGAGGGCCACGTCATGAGACAGCCCTATTGATGCCAGTTACCCTGTGTTCTGGGGTGTAGGGTGAAGTTGCCCTTAGATGCTGATCTTGGGTCGCTATTGCCTTTCCCCCACTAACGGTTAAGATTGGGGGAGGGAAGCTGATCCTAGATCTGGGGAAACTTCGCCCAGGAGCGTGTTCTAGCTCTGCTGTAATGGTTCAGTGTTCATCTCCCCTCTTCCTCACCCTTTTCTTTCTCCTCCTCCTCCTCCTCCCCTCATACAGATCTGTCTCTGGTTGTGGCTGTAGCCAACTCCCTCTCCTTCCTGTTCATCCTGCTCACTGGGAAGCGGGGAGGAGGTGGAGGGAAATGTTGTTATAATGTCACCACATTATATGACACAACATTGCTGTCGCTCTCTGGGCAGTTTGTTTAGCTTTAGTACACATAGCATTGAGAATGATTGGTTATTTTGTTGTTTTGGTCATCATATTTTTCACATGCCGTGTGTGTGTGTGTTTGTTTGTTGATGCAGGAGCTGTTGGAAGAATGGTCCTCACCATGGTAGGCATCACTCTCTGCATAGTGAGCCCCATCACTGAGCCTGAAAGCACAGTACAGCAGGATGGTACACAGGTCTCACTATAAAAATAGAAACAGTATATGTAGCAGCGCTCTATTGCATCTATCTCTATGTGTCTTGCACGACAACATCAACAAAAATAAACATAAAAAAGGACTGGACACATTTTAACAATTTTTATCTCCTACAACCTAGTTCAAGGTATTGTTTCTAGTCTAAGTGTAACGATTGTTCTCCTCGTCTGAGGAGGAGCAGGGATCGGACCAAAACGCAGCTTGTGTGGAATACATGATGATTTATTTAAAGAAGACGAACACGAAACACACTTGATAAATTACAAAAAAACAACGTAGACCGACCTGAACATGAGAACTTACATAACACAAAGAACGCACGCACGAACAGGAACAGACTAAACAAACGAAACAGTCCCGTGTGGTACGTGGTACAGACACGGAAGACAATCACCCCCAAACAAACGGTGTGAACAGAGGAAACATCAAACACCTGCCCCTGATTAAGAACCATATAAGGCTAATTACCAATGAACCTAAACATAGAAACACATAACATAGACTGCCCACCCAGCTCACGTCCTGACCAACTAAACAAAGCTAAACAAAGGAAAATAAGGTCAGGAACGTGACACTAAGGTACTTTCCATAGGCTTAGTTATGTCATCAATAGATGTGGCTTCATACTACACAACATACTTCTTCAACTACCGTAGTGTTTAGGTTGTCCATAGGGTCCAAAACGTTTCAAAACATTTTGTAACGGAGAATGAAAACAAAATCTTCTTGTTAAACTGTTCGGGTAGTAGGCTCCCTCCCCGTTTCAAAAGGTTCTATTCTTGCTGTAGATACAACCCTGACCTCTGCCAGCCAGGCAGTAGGGATTGGACATTGTGTGAATGAGTATGTAAATTAATTTAGCGGGAACTCAGCATGCACAGGGCTGTGGTTAATCCCATACCTTATAACTACTGTGAGTTCAATTAGGGTTCATTCCAGCCAGCTACTCTAGTCATTCTGATGCCATGCTGTGTGAATGCCCATAGAAACACTATAGAACTGCAGAAGACCACAGTCAATGTGTTGGTTTGGAAAACGGACCAACCAGAGTTCAGTTGTTTTAATCAATGCTTCTACTGTGCATCTAGATGACAAACATTACATCGTCATTTTTTAAATGTATGTAAAGAGCTTATTTTGATACGAAACTGCAAAGTGTTAGGTGCAAAGTGATATGTTGGTAGTGTATATTTTGTGGGGAAAAAACTGTATTCTGTTTACTGTTGTATTGCACGTTTTATTCAGAAATAATAGCATATGAATTGTTTGAGTCAACCAAAACGCTTGTACTGTACAACCACAGAGSACATTGCAGTTGTTTTTTGTAAGATATGAAATATTTCATATTGTATATTTCCATTAGATATTAAAGTATATTTTGATAAAACAGAATACTTTACATTCATTGTATATGTTCTATAACTGAATAATACAGAACTATGTCCTACTTGTTCTCTTATTGTCTCAAAAATACTTTTTCCTGTTTACAATCTGTTTGCCGCTTTCCATCAAAGTAAAAGCATTGTGCGTCATTAATATTATTTTTTAAAGAAACGTTACATAGATTACCTGATTACTGTACCACAGTATTTCCTGCAAAATATGTCAATATAATAAAGAATACATTCGCATTTTGGATTCTCAGTTTACTAATGAAAACAATAGATGGTAGATTATACAAACAATGATCTTGTTACTCTCCTCCACTCTCCTCATCAACCACGGGCCCATTCTGAGAACCGGACTACTCCATTATGGTGTCTGGTGGGGGGACCGGACTGCTTCATTACGTGTTTGGTGGAGGGACCAGACTGCTTCATTACGGTGTCCGGTGGAGGGACCGGACTGCTTCATTACTGTGTCTGGTGAGGGGACCGGACTGCTTCATTACGGTGTCTGGTGGAGGGTATGAGGACTCCCTTAAAGAAAAAAACAATCAGACAGGGCCAAAATATATTTTCTTTTAAGGATATTCTCTGGTACTTTTGTATATTTTTTWGCCAGTAGTTCTGAAAGTTGCACCCACAAGTGGTCCCCGAAAATTGCGTACTACGTCACCTGCAGATGGTGTGTGTGTGTGTCTTGCTAGCTGTCACTCAAATGGGGATGGGCTGAAGCTCATTGGTTGAACCTAATTGCTAGGGTGCTGGCCCACACAGGGGTAAATGTAGGTAAAATGGTGCTGCACAGCTTCCAGAAAACTGTCGCTTTCAAACTAGGGATTTTGTGGCACATTGAGAGTAATTCTGCATGTATGAACTAAAATTGACACATCCAGACCAAAGTTGGAGGTTTAAAAAATGCTTATTAGTGGTCAAAGTACCAGAGCATGTCTTTAAACCACTCTAGGATGATCATTTAATTCTAGGGGCGCAACTTTCACTGGCAACGGTGTGCTTTAGGACCATGCGGACGCCTCCGAGCGGTCGGGTAGGCTGTTTGGAGTGTTTATCCGACTGGATAAAGAAAATAATAATAATTTGCCCCCCCCCCCACTTCTAAAACCAAAGTTGCGCCCCTGTTTAAATTCACCTATTCAATCGAGCCTGATCAAATACTTGAACTGTTTCCTTGGATACCCCCGCTTTTCGGAGAACTTTGAGATGCGGAGGATGTCGATGACGAAGAAGCCCTTGAGTGTGGAGTGGTTGGCTTTGGCTCCATCTTCGGCTCCTTGAATAGGGGTGAGTGTAGAGACAGAATTCATTTCTAGACATTGAGAGTGTTCGTCTCTGTATTTATGTATTCATGCTGTACTGAATAGCAGTGTGTGTGTGTGTGTGTGTGTGTGTGTGTGTGTGTGTGTGGTGTGTGTGTGTGTGTGTGTGTGTGTGTGTGTGTGTGTGTGTGTGTGTGTGTGTGTGTGTGTGTGTGGTGTGTGGTGTGTGTGTGGTGTGTGTGTGTGTGTGTGTGTGTGTGTACCTCTGGTGTTATCAGTAGCAGACACACAACTCTCTAAGGCAGCGCCTTCTTGTTTGTGGACAGATGGATCTGCGGTGGAGTTTATCTCAATGCTCCAGGGATGTGTTTTGCCTTTGTTAGACGAAGAACATGTAAACCATGAAAATGTATCCGACATCTTCAGTGTGGTAGTGAATGAACTATATATCAGTGAATGAGTATATCGCACAATAACACATACCATGAGTGTACAAAACATTATGAATACACCTGCTCTTCCATGACATAAGCCGTGGTTCACATTGGAAGTTTCAAATTCTATTTATTGGCATATCCGATTCCAATCTGTTCTTTTTCCTGCATTCGGACAGCAAAAAGCACATGGATCGGATAGTTCATGCCACATTTGAAGGTGGTTTGAAGTCAGATACAAATCTGATTCCTGGCCATGTGACTTGTGTCTGAACGGTCAAATCTGATTTATTTGCTAGAAAGCTAACGACTAACTAGCTAGCTAGGTGACTGCTGTGGCTAGCAAGGTGACTGCTGTGGCTAGCAAGGTGACTGCTGTGGCTAGCCAAAAATGACTTGTTTTGAAAGTTGGATCTTAACGTTTGAGGCGTTATAAGTGTTCTTACACTAGGATTTTAAACATTCAAAGCAACTGGGAAACGTCCATGACAACGTTGTTATCACCTTAACTTGCTACATAAGTTCTGAGTGATAGGCAAGCACGAGCACCAGCGACCCAATCAGCCTACACCACTGCACACATACCCGTTGTTTACTAATGACAACAAGCGTAGCCATGTGTAGCAAATGACTAGCTTGTCTGAACACACGACATCTGACATTTGGTCAACTTGTCTGTTTTAGACAGTCAGCTAGTTCAAAACGGATTTGGAACAAAACAAAACACAATTTAAACAATTAAGACCTGCGGTGTGAACAAGGGCTTTAGACTGTCCAGGTGAAAGCTTATGAATCCCCTATATCAGATCCCACCTTCAATCGTTGTAGAACTGAAGGGGAGGACGACAGGTAACACAATATTTTTTTCCGCCCACGGATTCTCGGTATGGTAGTAGGCGTCAGCACACCGGGTTCTCGTGGTTCAAGAAACTGCAGCGCTGCCTGGTTCTTCACTGCTCAACACAGGCGCCACTATTCCCGTGTGGTATCAAGAAAATGGTCCACCACCGAAAAGGACATCCATCCCCCAACTTGACAAACTTCTCAATTGGAAGGCAATTGGAATCAACATGGGGCGCAGCATCCCTCGTGGAATGACACGCCGTTGTAGACGTCCCATGCCCCCGACCGCAATGAGGCTGTTCTGAGGGCATAAAGGGGGTGCAAACTTAATCTATTAGGAAGATGTCTTCACTCGTTTTGTAAGCACTCGGTGTATAACAGTAATCGATCACTGTTTTTTCTCTCTGTTTTCTCTCTGTTTTTCATCTCTCTCTCTCCTCTCTCTGCATCCTCTCTCTCTCTTCTCTCTCCTCTCCCCTCTCTCTTCTCTCTCTCATCTCTCCTCTCTCTCTCTCTCTCCTCTCGTCCTCTCTCTCTCTCTCTCTCTTCTTCTCTCATCTCTCTCTCTCTCGTCCTCCCTCTCTCCTCCTCTCTCTCCTCTCTCTCTCTCCTCTCTCTCTCTGCCTCTACTCTCTCCTCATCTCTCTCTCTACCCTCTCTCTCGATCTCTCTCTACTCTCTCGTCCCTTGCTCCATCTCTTCTCTCTCTCTCTTTCTCAACACACACACACACACATCACACACACCACCACACACGACAGCCACACACACACACACACACACACACACACACACACACACCCACACACACACACACACCACACACACACACCACACACACACCACACACACAAGCACAGCACCACACACACAAACCTTTTCCTCAGTCTCTAACTACAGACAGACAGGTGAGCCCCAAAGTAGTGAAAGGTATGAGCTATTTTCATAATTGCACTGTACTTAATGAATGACAGCCTTCTGTACCTGTGGCATTTCTGTATCAAGCGTAGGGCTCCCATCGATGTCATTCTCTTTGCAGATTGAAGAGCTGGTATTTTCAGGTGAGTTCCTGTCTTTCTCAGTCAATGATTCCAACTTTGTGATTGGACGAAATTCACAATTAACTGAGTGGTTCTATCATGTAACAGCAGACTAAAATGTACATCTAACAGCAGACATCCGACTGAAGTGTACATCTAACAGCAGACTAAAATGTACATCTAACAGCAGACTAAAATGTACATCCAACAGCAGACTGAAATGTACATCTAACAGCAGACTAAAATGTACATCTAACAGCAGACATCCGACTGAAGTGTACATCTAACAGCAGACTAAAATGTACATCTAACAGCAGACTGAAATGTACAAATGTAAATGTAACAGCATATCTCAGTAGGGTAAAATGTTGAGAATGATTTGGCAAATCATGAGCAATGATCCTCGTCCAGACAAACCTTGTCTGGGTGTTCTGGGTGAGGAAGGGGATCTTTTGTAGCCTTGGTCAAAATCTAGAGGAGAACAATACAAAGAAGCTCTCTTAGCTTCACACTACCAACCATACAACCTGGATAAACATGTATGATYAACAATCTGCGACTTCTACAAAACCTCATGTCACTCAAGGAATGAGACTATCCCAGACAGATACACACCTGATCTTGGCTGTTGGAATGAGGAGGATTTCTCCCAATAAGGTCCTCGTCCTCTACTGTCTCTGCCACTCTCTAAAAGATAAAGACACAACACCACAATACTACAGTTTGCTTAACTATAATCCACACCTCAACACATTACATATAACCCTCATATACATTATTTCAAGGAGAGAAATGGAAAATGGTCCCATTGCACTGGTAAGGGACTAGGGAAGAAAGAACAGTTTAAACTTGATTGTAACCCAGAAGGACATTTGGTTATAGGCAGGGGTAATATGATGAAAAAACTTAGAGCACATACAAAAGAGTTAAAAAACAACAATACCCCACAAAGTACATAGAAACATAATTATATGAAGGGGTGGTGGGGGCATAATTATTATTATTATATTTATGTTTTATCCTGGGGATAAACACTCTAAACAGCCCAACCGACCGCTTGGAGGCGTCCGCATGGTCCTAAAGCACACCGTTGCCTCGTTTTGTATCACATTCCAATGATAAAACTGGGGGATGACAAAAATGCTATTTCAGAATGTGGGTGGGACATGTCCCTCCCYTCCCCAGTGAAAGTTGCACCCCTGGTTATATGCAATTTCAGGCAATAGAGTGCATGTCCAAATCAGGATCATTTGATTCCCTTTCCATACCAGGGCCCTGTGTTTAACATGTTCATGGTGGTGGGTACAAAGGAGTGCTCGTATCTGTTGCTTTTTAGTCCGGGGAGTTGTATCTGGAACCTGAGGGTAGGAGCTGGATCTCAGAGTGGAGGGCTTGMTCACTGTCATGGAACGGATAGCTTTGGGTAAGAGGACAATAAAAGAGTGGAGGAGAGAGAATAGAATGAGGTGTCGGCCTACCTGGTCAACGGGAACATCTACTGCTGTGTTCTCATCCTCCAGCACCTCCTCAGCCCCCTGCACCTCCGCTCTCTTCCTCCGTACAGCTCTGAACACACTGGCCTGGGCTACAACACACACCAACATGAACATGAATGATCAATCATTGTAAATGTGCATTGACACAATCATGAATGCAATATTTCACACTATGCCAAGGGCCACACCAGACCATTTGCCAGGGGCCACACCAGACCATATGCCAGGCGCCACTGCAGCTGCAGCTACCATATGCCAGGGGCCACTGCAGCACCAGACCATATGCCAAGGGCCACACCAGACCATATGCCAGGGGCCACACCAGACAATATGCCAGGGGCAACACCAGACCATATGCCAGGGGCCACACCAGACCATATGCCAGGGGCCACACCAGACCCACAAGCTGCTTTCTTGTGGCTCCCCTTCTGGTATCTAATTCCTATTCAAATCAGGTCCTCAGTGAGAACAGCAAGCCTGACACTGGCCCCCAGGTAAATGGAGTGTGTGTCTGTGTGCTCTTACCTGGTCCAGTCCTTGGTGGAGGCCTGGGATGGCCTCTGTTCCTCACTCGGACTTTCACTGGTTTGGCGTAGAAGATAGAGCTCTCCTCCTTCACTGGCCTCCTCTGGATGGATGGGAGAGCCGTCTCCCCCACCTCATCCCCAGTGGACTTCACCCTCCGCCCATCTGACTGGGACCACAACACCAGGGTCGTGTTCATTAGGCACCAAAGGGAAGAAAACAGACTGAAACAGGGCTGGACTACTTTATACAATAAGAATTTTTTATTTTCCACTACAGTTCTTTGACAGTACCTCTGGAGAGTCCAGGAGAGCAGAGTCACTGAAGCTGTCCTCAGGGCCACTGGCTGCCTTCCTGCCCTGAGCAAGACAAAGGGAGACACGGTGTACCTTTATAACCAAGCTCAATTGTCCTACAGACCAAAATAAATATACAAAATATTAGACTATGAAGTGTTAGACATACAGTAGGTGTTAGACAGACAGTAGCTTACCTTATATCTCCTTGACAGCCTTCTATTTCCAGGGTAATTTCTGGAAAATAATGTGAAACTCATATGATATAGAAATCCATATTATATTATATCATATTTATTATATTATATTATACTCAATCATATTATATATTATATGTATAATATTATTATATCATATTATAATATATTATATCATATTATATTTATTATATTATATCATATTAAAATATATGATATCATATTATATATTTAATTATATGATATAATTTCATATCATATTCAATTCATTATATAATAATATATTATATCATACTATATTATATGATATCATATTATATTATATAATTTCATATCATATATTTATTATATAATATTATACTATATCATATTATATCATATCAGATGTATTATATTATATTAAAATATATCATATATTATATAATATGTTATATCATATCATACTATATTCCAATATATTATATCATATCAGATGTATTATATTATATTAAAATATATCATATATTATATCATATGTTATATCATATCATACTATATTCCAATATATTATATCATATTTATTATATTATATGATATTATATTAAAATATATGATATTATATTATATGATATTTATTTTATTATATCATATTATATTCTAATATATTATATTATATTATATCATATCACATTAAAATATATATCATATTATATTCATCCGTTATTTTACCAGATAAATTGACTGAGAACACGTTCTCATTTACAGCAACGACCTGGGGAATAGTTACAGGGGAAAGGAGGGGGATGAATGAGCCAATTGTAAGCTGGGGATGATTAGGTGACCGTGATGGTTTGAGGGCCAGAATGGGAATTTAGCCAGGACACCGGGAACACCCCTACTCTTACGATAAGTGCCATGGGATCTTTAATGACCTCAGAGAGTCAGGACACCCGTTTAACGTCCCATCCAAAAGACGGCACCCTACACAGGGCAGTGTCCCCAATCACGGCCCTGGGGCATTGGGATATTTTTTACACCAGAGGAAAGAGTGCCTCCTACTGGCCCTCCAACACCACTTCCAGCAGCATCTGGTCTCCCATCCAGGGACTGACCAGGACCAACCCTGCTTAGCTTCAGAAGCAAGCCAGCAGTGGTATGCAGGGTGGTATGCTTATATTATTTAATATTATATTATAATATATTTATTATATCATATTATATTATGATATATGTATTATATTATATCATATTATATTTATTTTATCATATTATATTATAATATATTTATTATATCATATTATATTTATTTTATCATATTATATTATAATATATTTATTATATTATATCATATTATATATATTTTATCATATTATATCATATTATATTAAAATATATGATATTATATTTATTATATTTATTATATCATATTATATTTATTATATCATATCATATTATATTTATTATATCATATTATATTTATGATATTATATAATATTATTTAATATATTTATTTTACCTTTATTTTAGTAGCGAGTCCCATTGAGACCAATATATCTTTAGAATAGAATACCCACACAGTCTTACATTTGACCTTTTGGTCATTTAGCAGACACTCTTATCCAGAGCGAATACAGTTAGTGCATTGATCTTAATATAGCTAGGTGGGACAACCACATATCTCAGTCATAGTAAGAACAATTGTTCTTCACTAAAGTAGTTATCAGCAAAGTCAGAGTTTGTAAGGGGGGAGAAAAAGTCAAGTTGAGTTCACAAAAGTATTTTTTGTCTTGGCTGCCTAAATGCTGCTTGTTCTATTTTCATATTATCTAACAATCTCTGTACTATGATAATTCCATCCATACCTCTCAGAGGCTTTAGGAACCAACAGCTCCACGTAGGGAAGCTTCTTGAACCTCTCTGCTCCCACTGCCACGTAGAACTGGCCACTCACCAGCTCGTCTGCACTGGACACAGTTACACCCTCTAGAGTGCACAACCTGAGGGGTCACAGGGTCAGGGGTCACTAATGGGGTCAGAGAGACTGTCATCTGTGTACCTGAGGGGTCGTTGGGCTGCCATTAATAGGTCAAACATGCTGTGTGAAGGTGTGTGTGTGTGTGTGTGTGTGTCTGTGTGTGCGTATGTACAGTATATATGCATGTGTGAGGGTGTGTGTGTGTACGTATCTGACCTGCGCACTGCTCCAGTGCGTAAACTGGCCTTCTCTGTGACTAGACCGAGGATCTGATCCAGGTCGTGCTGCCAGGTCCTGGGAATTATGAAACGGAATGGCGAGCAGCGAAGATCTTCGTTGCGGAAAACACTGTAAAGGAACACGCAAATAAGTAGTGTGTTTCTATGTGTGTAGTATTTGAGAATGGGAGTGTGTTAACAGGGAAACTTACTGTATGATACAGGGTAGAGGAATATACTTTCTCCATTTTGCTGACACATTCGGTCTGTGAAGTAATCTTGCCTAGGAAAGAAAGACAGGACATTACAAAAGAATACTGCACTGTAGTTTTAGATAGATTTGTCGGTCAAAATCAAATACAAGAAAGAAATAACACTTCCTCTGATCAGTGAATGCCAAATTTGTCACGTTCCTGACCTATTTTCTGTTGTTTTGTATGTGTTAGTCGGTCAGGGCGTGAGTGTGGGTGGGCATTTCTATGTTTTGTGTTTCTATGTTTAGGTCTTGTAATCAGCCTTATATGGTTCTCAATCAGAGACAGGTGTTTGACGTTTTCCTCTGATTGAGAACCATATATAGGTTGGCTGTTCACACTGTTTGTTTGTGGGTGATTGTCTCCTGTGTCTTTCGTGTCTGTGCACCACACGGGACTGTTTTGGCTGTTCGTTCGTTTGATGTAGTCTGTTCCTGTTCGTGAGTTCTGCGTGTAGTTATGTAAGTTCCATGTTCAGGTCTGTCTACGTCGTGTTTGTTATTTTGTAAATTTCCAAGTGTTTTCGTATTCGTCTTTGTATTTCAAATAAATTCATTTATGTCTACATACCTCGGCTGCGTGTTGGTCCGACCCATGCTCCTCCTCGTCCGAGGAGGAGGCAGATTTAACGCCGTTACAGAATCACCCACCAACCTAGGACCAAGCGGCGGGGGAGAGCTCAAAAGAGCAACCAGGACTCGTGGACTTGGGACGAAGTATTGGAGGGAAAAGGACACTGGGTGCACATTGGGGAATATCGCCGCGCTCGTGAGGAGATGGAGGCAGCAAGGCCCAACAGCGGTGGTATGAGAGGCAGCAAGGAGACGTGGCTGGAAGCCTGAAAAGCCCGTGAGTACTACCCAAAAATTTCTTGGGGGGGGCTAAGAGGTAGTGGGCCAAGGGCAGGTAGGAGACCTGCGCCACTTCCCAGGCTAACCGTGGAGAGCGGGAGTACGGGCAAAACCCCGTTGTTACGCAGTAGGCGCATGGTGTCTCCTGTATGTGTGCATAGCCCGGTGCGGGTTATTCCACCTCCCCGCACTGGTAGGGCTAGATTGGGCATTGAGCCAGGTGTCATGAGGCCGGCTCAACGCGTCTGGTCTCCAGTGCGTCTTCTCGGGCCGGCATTCATGGCACCAGCCTTACGCATGGTGTCCCCGGTTCGCCTACATAGCCCGGTGCGGGTTATTCCACCTCCCCGCACTGGCGGGCGGACGGGGAGTATTTCAGCCAGGTAAGGTTGGGCAGGCTCAATGCTCAAGGGAGCCAGTACGCCTGCACGGTCCGGTATTTCCGGCGCCACCTCCCGCCCAGCCTAGTACCACAGTGCCTACACCAAGCACCAGGCTTCCAGTGCGTTTCCAGAGCCCTGTTCTCCTCCACGCACTTCTCCTGTGGTGCGTGTCTCCAGCCCAGTGCTTCCAGTTCCGGCACCACGCACTAAGCACCTGTGCGTCTCCAGAGCCCTGTACACACTGTTCCTTCTCCCCGTACTAGTCCTGATGTGCGTGCCCTCAGCCCGGTATCTCCAGTTCCGGTACACGCACCAGGCACAGAGTACGTCTTGAGAGTCCAGTGTGCCCTGTTCCTGTCCCCGCACTAGCATGAAGGTGCGTGTCCTTAGCCCGGTGCCTCCAGTTCCGGCACCACGCACCAGGTCTACAGTGCGCCTTATCCGGCCAGAGCCATCCGTCTCCCCAGCGCCATCTGAGCCATCCGTCTCCCCAGCGCCATCTGAGCCATCCGTCTCCCAGCGCATCTGAGCCATCCGTCTCCCAGCGCCATCTGAGCCATCCGTCTCCCCAGCGCCATCTGAGCATCCGTCTCCCCAGCGCCATCTGAGCCATCCGTCTCCCCAGCGCCGTCTGAGCCATCCGTCTGTCCCGAGCCATTAGAGCCGCCCGTCTGGCCGAGCCGTCAGAGCCGATAGTCAGTCAGGAGCCGCTAGAGCCATTTACCAGACAGGATCTGCCAGAGCCGCCAACCAGACAGGATCTGCCAGAGCCGCCAACCAGACAGGATCTGCCAGACCGCCAACCAGCCAGGATCTGCCAGAGCGCCAACCAGACAGGATCTGCCAGAGCCGCCAACCAGACAGGATCTGCCAGAGCCGCCAACCAGACAGGATCTGCCAGAGCCGCCAGCCAGACAGGATCTGCCAGAGCCGTCAGCGAGCCATGAGCAGCCAGAGCGTCAGCGGCATGAGCAGCAGAGCCGTCAGCGAGCATGAGCAGAGCCGTCAGCGAGCCATGAGCGCCAGAGCCGTCAGCGAGCCATGAGCGCCAGAGCCGTCAGCGAGCCATGAGCGTCCAGAGCCGTCAGCCTGCAAGAGCGTCCAGAGCGTCAGGCTGCATGAGCGTCAGAGCCGTCAGCCTGCCATGAGCGTCCAGAGCCGTCAGCCTGCCATGAGCGTCCAGAGCCGTCAGCCTGCCATGAGCGTCAAGAGCCGTCAGCTGCATGAGCGTCCAGAGCGTCAGCTGCCATGAGCGTCCAGAGCCGTCAGCCTGCCATGAGCGTCCAGAGCCGTCAGCCTGCCATGAGCGTCCAGAGCCGTCAGCCTGCCATGAGCGTCCAGAGCCGTCAGTCAGCCATGAGCTGCCCCTCAGCCCTAAGCTGCTAGTAATCCAGAACTGCCCCTCAGTCCAGAGCTGTCTCTCTGTCCGGAGCTGCCCTTCAGTCCGGAGTTGCCCCTCTATCCTGAGCTACTCTATCCTGAGCTACCTCTCTATCCTGAGCTACCTCTCTATCCCGACCTACCTCGCTGTCCTGAGCTACCTTGTTCGGAGCTGTCCCTTATCTTGGTGTTGCCCCTTAATTTAGGTGGGGCTATTTGGAGGGTGGTCATTTTGAGGAGGCTACGGAAGCTGGGATTGACTATGGTGGGGTGGGGACCTCGTCCAGAGCCTGAGCCACCACCGTGGTCAGATGCCCACCAGACCCTCCCCTGACTTTTGGTAGTGCGTCCGGAGTATGCACCTTGAGGGGGGGTTATGTCACGTTCCTGACCTATTTTCTGTTGTTTTGTATGTGTTAGTCGGTCAGGGCGTGAGTGTGGGGGGCATTTCTATGTTGTGTTTCTATGTTTAGGTCTTGTAATCAGCCTTATATGGTTCTCAATCAGAGACAGGTGTTTGCGTTTTCCTCTGATTGAGAACCATATATAGGTTGGCTGTTCACACTGTTTGTTTGTGGGTGATTGTCTCCTGTGTCTTTCGTGTCTGTGTATGTGCACCACACGGGACTGTTTTGGCTGTTCGTTCCGTTTGATGTAGTCTGTTCCTGTTCGTGAGTTCTGCGTGTAGTTATGTAAGTTCCATGTTCAGGTCTGTCTACGTCGTGTTTGTTATTTTGTAAATTTCCAAGTGTTTTCGTATTCGTCTTTGTATTTCAAATAAATTCATTTATGTCTACATACCTCGCTGCGTGTTGGTCCGACCCATGCTCCTCCTCGTCCGAGGAGGAGGCAGATTTAGAACGCCGTTACAAAATTAAACCATGTGATGAAACATTGATATCAAGTGTGCCATTTGATATAATTTACTAAAATAAAATTCCAATTGTATTAATTTCGGAACAGAACATCCATAGACATTTCACAATAAGCGGTTATAATCTATTATTATTACTATTATTATAATTATTATTATTATTATTATAGCTTGTCAGTCAGAGGGCTGTGTCCATGGCAACACACATCATCATCTTGGCTAAAAACATACTGTATCTACATAACACATCTACAAAGACAGACTGAGTGCTCCACTTCATTGAATACATAAACCATATATAGCCACTCTGTCCACCATACTTCCCCTGACCTTTCTATTATGTCCAGAGTCTATGAAGTCAAGCCCTATTAAGTCAAGCCCTATTAAGTCAAGCCCTATTACGTCAAGCCCTATAAAAAAACTCAAGCCCTATAAAGTTAAGCCCTATAAAGTCAAGCCCTATGAAGTCAAGCCCTATGAAGTCAAGCCCTATGAATCAATCATTGTGTCTGACCACATAATATACCAATAAATCAATACTTCAATCAAAACCCAACCACAGCTAGAAAATAAATGTTTCTACAATGTTTCCACTGAAGTGGCACTATTCAACTTTGTTTTTGTATTTAAACAGAGTGGTAGGCATGGGGCTGCCAGCAAAGGGCTGGGTAGGCTGGGAATCAGGCCTGCCCAGGCTTGTTCAGAGCCCTGATAACACAGGAGGAGGCCACTGTGTGGCTTAGTTCTCTAAACAGAGTTACCAAGCTAACAATTCTAGTGAGAGAGAATGTTTTTGAATTGTTACCTGTAGTGTTCCCCAGATGTTTGAGTGTCCAGTTTTCGGGTTAGTTAAGGGAACATTTTATGTATGTTAACAAAAACCTCCTGAGAACCAATTTAGCATGTTTTGACATTAGATAAATCTCACCTCTGTTAAAAGTACACTCAAGAAAAACAATTTTATTGATCAGAGTGATTCCGGAGTTAACATTAAAACAGGGTTATATGCCCCACCAACATTAGACAACTATACAAAAATCCCTAAAATGTCTGAAATAAGTCAGTCACATCAATGATGAGAGAATAGTCTGATTAAATAACTGACAACTGACACAGACGTGGCGCAGCAGGAAGATTGAAATACTGTGAACCAAGAGGTTGTGATTTCAAGTCCAAGGGGCGGACATGTTGAATAATAACGACTGTAGAAATGAACATGCACAGTATAATCGTGTTATGTCAAAGTGTGTCAAATATCTAAGTTGAAAACACTGTACGTTAAAATAATTGTTTGTGTGAGTGTCCCTAACCTTGCCAACAAAGAGCTGTGAATGGATCAGTGGTTCACCAATCAGAGTCACGATGGGCTCGGCCACAGTATAAGGGGAGATGTGTATTAATTAAACCATTTTTGGAGAACGTTTCTTTGGAACCATCAGGCAACGTCCTGACGACTGAGTGGGGTGGGGGGTGAACATGCACAGGTAGCCCACTTTTTGTGATTTGTTTGATAATCGGATGAAAATATCATGACTGGTTCTGTTCATGCCACATTAAAAGGTAATACATTTTTCCTGTTTAAATGACATCTTAATTATAAAAAAAAAATTGCACAAGCAAGTGTGTGTACTGGATAGAGACCCCCCCCACGTTCTGGGTAAGTTCAAATAAAATACAATTTTATTGGTCACATACACATGGTTAGCAGATGGTAATGCGAGTGTAGCAAAGTTATGTTTGAGGAAATGGTCTTCTGGAAACAGTCCTTTWTTTATTTATTTATTTACATTTTTTTATTTAACCTTTATTTAACTAGGCAAGTCAGTTAATTAAGAACACATTCTTATTTATTCCYTGCACCTCACTGACACATTCCTATGAAAACTTTAGGTAATGACCCAATGAGACTCTCAAGCATGAAACACCCCAAGAACCTCACTGCCGATAGACTACCGATAGATCGTTATCACCGTGGGAGGCTGCTACTTCTCTTGCTAGAACAAAAGTGGTACCTGCTGTGTGCTGAACCAATGATGTGTATAAAGCCTCGATGACTGACAGGGGGACGCTGTATTGAAGCCACCTCACAGACATCTAGGTACTCCTCTTCAATTGTAAAAAAGATTTTGGTCACTAAAGACCCTGGTTCGATCCCAGGCTGGCCACGACCGGGAGACCCATGAGGCGGCACACAATTGACAGAGCGTCATCCGGGTTAAGGGAGGGTTTGGCCGGCTGGGACATGTCCCATTGCACTCTAGCGACTCCTTGTGGCGGGCCGGGCGCATGCACGCTGACTTCGGTCGCCAGCTGTACAGTGTTTCCTCTGACACATTGGTGCGGCTGGCCTCCGGGTTAAGCGAGCAGTGAGTCAAGAAGCAGTGCGGTTTGGCGGGGTCGTGTTTCGGGAGGACGCATAGCTCTCGACCTTTGCCTCTCCTCAGTCGGTACGGGAGTTGCAGCGATGGGACAAGAATGTAACTACCAATTGGATATCATGAAATTTGGGAGAAAAGGAGCACATTTTTGGGGGGAATAATAATAATTGTTTGGAAGATATAGAAATGCATTTATTCATGTCAACATTCATTTTTGACATTTGTAATCTATCTGTAATTTTGTCCTTGAAACATTTAATTGAAATACTGTAGAATTCCATTCATTCCTATGGAGGACTGCTCCTACTGGGGAGTGCCAATATGGCCTACCGGTGGCTTTAAAGCCTCTCAATGGCCAATACACAGCTTCAGAAATTCAGGGTTTGTATACGTCACTGGTGCTGACTAGGTAGCGTCGTAACTTGTAGAATCCCAATGCTCGTCAGTGGCCAACAACTTGATTTTGAGCCAATCAGACAGCACGAACCCCGACATGGGAGAGCCAACAAAAAAAAGTAATAAATAGGGTTGTTTCTCGGTACATTCACAGATGAGCCAGTCACACTTCATATTCAATGTTGGCTATATGGGATGGTAGCTAGCTACTGTATGTGCAGAGACGCAATGCACACAACACTAAATACTTCCTCCAAGCTAGCTAATCACTGTAGCTAGTATTGACTTTCTAATTAAATAACAATGGATTAGCTAGTTTTCATGAAACGCCAGTCTGATGTTGTGCTAGCTAGCGAATATGCTAACGGGGCTGGCAGTATGGGATTATGGAGAGTGAATTAAATTGTTTTTTCATCATCTTGCTAGGTAGTTATCTAGCTGGGGGCATCTGGCTAGTATCAACAAGGGTGTTCTACAAAATAGCAACATTAGAGCAGATAGCTTGGAATCTAGACCATAAGCAATACACACAAATATTCATTGCCAAACAGCGCTACTGCCACCTTGTAGTTTGGAGTATTTTAACAAGGCTGACGACTTCCAAGGTCTTTGCTGTGTGAACACAGCAAGTAGCCTAGTGTTAAGAGCGGCAGGTAGCCTAGTGGTTAGAGCGTTGGGCCAGTAACCAAAAGGTTGCTGGATCGAATCCTTGAGCTGACAAGGTAAAAATATGTCATTCTGCCCCTGAACAAGGCAGTTGACCCACTGTTCCCAGGTAGGCCGTCATTGTAAGTAAGAATTTGTTTTTAACTGTCTCGCCTAGTTTWAAAAAATCTATATATTTTTTTAAAGAGACAGAGTTTTGACACTGTACAGAGGTGCTAAGTACTGTCTGCAGTCGAACGTTTAACAATCCTACCGGTGTGTCTGAGTTTTTAAGGAAACGTTCTCTAAAGTTGTGAGAATGTTTGTTGTTAGCTGTAAAATCACTCTGTCTCTGCTAATATACAACACCATATAAGCGCACACCTACAGTACAGGCAGGGCACTCACACAATGGCAAAACAATATCTGTGCCAATCCAAGTGCCACACAATCGCCTTTCTACTGTTTCATATTAATGTTGATGGGTTAGTTATGGTGGCCCTTCGGGTCCCAGTCAGACAATGGAGAATGATTGTTCGCAGCTTTCCTGCAGTCAAATGATGAAATCGCCCTGTAGTGGCCTCATGGGTGGAATAGTATTCATGTTTTTCAGAATTTCCAAATGAACACCTTATTTTTCCCGCTGAAAACCCTGTGTTTCTATGTCAAATTGTTTTGTTATCTTTCAGTCAACTGTGATGTATAGTGTAATATTAGTATGCGAACTCAAAATGTTATACATTTCAACTCTATATCTGACATGGTACAGGTGTCTTCTTTTTTCTAAGCCCATAACCATGTGTGTGAGGTGTATACTTTCTTTTCAAAGTAGATTTGTTTTAAGACTTCCCTGACCCTGATTTAGCCCACCGCTGGGGGCTAAATGATATTGATATTGCTCTGAATCACTACACGCTCCACAGCTGAAAATGAAATACATGAATCTCTATCCATCCAGCCAGCCATTTGGGATGAAAACAAAGCAAGCACTTTCCATTGTGCGAACGGCTATTGAGATGCTGCGCTTGAAATGGGTTTATATGTGTCCATGATCTCATTAACACAAGATCTATCTTCCTTATATGAATGTATCCGATGATGAACAAGAGATCTATTGAAATGGGCCAAGAATGATCCGAGACACTGGAAGACTGAATACGGTACAGAACATTGATTTGTTATTGATGTGTGGTCTACATGCTGTGAGTTTGTGTTGGTGCTGAGGACCATTATTTACAGATGACATGTATCCAAAAATCAATACTATGCTATTGCTTTGGTCTATCATGCTTTGGTCTACCACAGTGTCCGGTATTATGACATGCAAAGCACATCCAAAACCAAATTTAAACACAATGAATATGAAGTGTGGTCAAATAAATAATCAATTATGACCATTGCTCAGTGGAAGAAAATCTGTTCTCTGTTACAACTGGTACCAGTTCAGATCTACCTGATTTTGAGGGTGTGTGTGTGTCAGCATGACCTACCCCAGATAGGTTAGGTTAGATTAATGAGTAACGGACTGTAGCACTGACAGAGACAGAAAACCATTTTGAAGCTTACCCGAGCTCCTTCTCCCATGGGTACAGGCTGCTTCTTCAGCCCTGTGTTCAAATAACTGCATGAAAAAACAAAACAATAGACATGATAAAGGTTCACATGTCATCCTCAGTGAGACACAGCTTAACACATGACTGTATTACTGACTGTATAACCGGCTGTATTACTGACTGTATTATTGTATGTATTACTGACTGTATTACTGACTGTATAACCGGCTGTATTANATGTATTACTGACTGTATTACTGACTGTATAACCGGCTGTATTACTGACTGTATTACTGACTGTATTACTAACTGTATTCCTGTATGCATTACTGCCTGTATTATTGTATGTATTACTGACTGTATTACTGACTGTATTACTGTATGAATTACTGACTGTATTACTGACTGTATAACCGACTGTATTACTAACTGTATTCCTGTATGCATTACTGCCTGTATTATTGTATGCATTACTGACTGTATTATTGTATGTTTTACTGACTGTAGTACTGCCTGTATTACTGTATGTTTTACTGCCTGTATTACTGACTGTATTACTCCCTGTAATACTGTATACATTACTGACTGTATTACTGTAAGTTTTACTGTCCTTATTACTGCCTGTATTACTGTATGTTTTACTGTCTGTATTACTGACTATTACTGACTGTATTATTGTATGCATTACTGACTGTATTATTGTATGCATTACTGCCTGTATTACTGTATGTTTTACTGTCTGTATTACTGCCTGTATTACTGTATGTTTTACTGACTGTATTACTGACTGTATTATTGTATGCATTACTGACTGTATTATTGTATGCATTACTGCCTGTATTACTGTATGTTTTACTGACTGTATTACTGCCTGTATTACTGACTGCATTATTGTATGTTTTACGGACTGTATTACTGTCTGTTTTACTGTATGTTTTACTGACTGTATTATTGTATGCATTACTGACTGTATTACTGTATGTATTTATATAATGGTTACTATCTACATTTATCTACTGCACACAGCGATAAACGTTAAAGAAAACATTTTAATAACATCATATCTAGACATTTACACAAACGTACAGTACATGGTAGACCTGTATACATAGGACCATATCTGGACCAACTGGGAGCAATGCCAGAGAACAACTTAAAAGTACCTTAAAGGGAAATTCTGCCGCTTTTCAACCTCATATTCATTAACTCCATCACTGTACCAGTGTCTATGTGAAAATGGTGCGTTTCTATGATATATGGTTAAAAAGATGAGAAGGTCCTAAAAAATTATGATCTGTGATATGATAGGGTAGGATTAAAAGTAGAAAAACTGTGATTTTTTTTGYCCAGAGGGAGGGTATTTTCTTGCTACTCACATCACCGCAAATCTCATAGTGTTTGAAAATGACTGTTTTAAAAATGTTTTACATGTTGATGATGTCATCGCGTTTTCACTTATGTAGACACTGGCATTGTGCTGGAGATAATGAAAATGTCAAAAATTGGTAGAATTGCCCTTTCTAATCTAGACAATTCTGCCTGATAGTCTACTCACTCAAGCTTCTTGAACCTCTCGAAGCCTGCGGCCACGTACTGGGCCCCGGTCTGGAGGTCATGCAGCTCCCTGACCCGGTGACCCTGCCGGGGGGTGTACAGGGTCCTCACGGCCAGCGGCGCCTGAATGCAGTGGGTCACGTCATTGAGAAACGCCTCCATGGTGGACACCTGTCGATGGTTGACTACAAACCTCCTGCCGGAGTAGAAGGGGTCCCCGTTCCTGTAGACGATCACACTCTTGACCGGAGGCAGGAGGAGGGTTGCTGACCCACAGGAAGCCATTTTTCCAGATACTCTGTCTGCCGTCTCTGGTCCCTGTCTGCCGTCTCTGGTACCTGTCTGCCGTCTCCGGTCCCTGTCTGCCGTCTCCGGTCCCTGTCTGCTCTGGGTACTTACCACTACCACTCAAACCTGTTCTAATTAATCTGTTGTTGTGTTCTGTGTGGTGGTCTCTCACAGCTCTGGACTGTCACGTTCTCTCTCTCTCTCCCTCTCTCTCACACACATATACTACTCTCTGGCGGCCGAGAGTATTTCCTGGTAGCCATGGCAGCAGAGCCAGCAATGACTGGCTTTGTGGGCTAAACCATTAGCAGCAACGAACGACAACAAAAGAGGGAGAGCGAGAGACAGAGGATGCAAGTGTTGTACACTGAATAAATAAGATAAACCATAAAACTCATCTTTATATATTTTTTAAAAACTATTCGAAAACCTGTTGAATTCACAACATGTGTAGCCTATGGCTGCTAGTTCTGTAGTATTTACAGTAAAATCTCAGGGATAACCCTTCTACAATAGAAGTTAATGCTCTGGGAGGGGACAAGAAGGTCTAGGAATACCATTTCCATACATCCATTTCAAACAGTCTCCCTTGACCTTGTATGGACTGTCAGGAAAGCACATGCAGCTTTTGTGTTTATTTTGATACCCACATAGACAGGACCAGTATGTTGTATAATATAATATGAACTTTTTTTAATGATTGTGTTGAGTGTGTGCTCTCAATGTGAAACATTTGTGTGAATCACCTGAGATAAACTGGCTATGGCAGGGAGTTCCCTTGAATCTTTCCCATAACTTCTTTAAAAACAATGGAGATTATCATGGTTAAAGGCAGTTATGCAGACAACAATTGTAGTGACGTAAAGGAACATCACATGTACTGTAACAACGGTAGTAACAACAGTATTAGTAGTAAAAAAAAGCAATAGCAAATTTAGTCAATGGATACTTACAAAAATAAACTTTATTAAATTGATATTTAATTTSTCAGTGTGTATTTGACAAGTGTATTTGACAACGTACCAACCGTTTGAGCTAAACAAAAGGTACCAATTGCATAGCTACATCGGCAACATTTCAAACTAGCTGTGGAGTGAGCTTACGGTAAGTTCATATTAACTCTATTACACTCACCCCTTCTAAACTCGCTACCCCGGCCGTTGAGCTGAGCCCAGCTGCCGATCCGTGCCACAGGCACCACTGTAACGGGGGTCAGTGTGCTGCTAACAGATTCATTTCCTCTACTCTCCAACTGCCCCATACCAGCCTCAAATCAGTGATCCTCTGCTTCGAAACAGACGTGGCTGCCCTCCTGGACAACATACTGACTGTTTGAGATATACAAAAGGTAGGGGAGAGTGGGGGTATGTTGAGACGTTTTTTTTTACATTCAGCTTCACTACCTCAAGGGAAATATGTACCAAAGATATCTACATACATTTCAGGATGTCGTGTATCCCTGGAAATATGTAAACATAACAGTTTTGAAAACATAGRTTGTGCAAAAAATGTGGTCTCTTGGTATAATCTACGGGGTAAATTGAGCAAAGGGACAGGGTAAGTTGATATGCCTTGTGGTAAATGGGTGATGGTGTCCTGTGACAGTGGGTGATGCTGAAGGTGGGTCAAAGTTTAATTCATGAAATGGGGGTGTMGTGTATTGTATATCTTAAATGCATGCTTACATTCAGATATAGATCTCTCTGTTCAACATCACTTACCCTTCCAGTTCTTAACCAGTTGTCCGGGACAGGGATGTTGTTTCGCTGTGCCAATTCGTAGGCAACTGGTCCGCGAGATTCTTTATACGTTTATCAAGCTCAAGACTGCATGTCATCAGATAAGACCTTGTGTTCCTCTGCTACTCTGTCATAGCCAATCTTTCACACAGATACATGTTTGTTTTCTTTTTCGTCAATGTCCCTCTTCAGTGTCATTCAGTCTATTTGTTCATCCCTTACTGCTGCTCAAATGGACTTCTTCCCTTCTCTCACATCCTTGGCTACTCTCTCAAGAACCTCAAGAGGGGCTAGAACCCAGCTTGTTTTATGTTTGTATACATGGGACACGATGATGTCTGCTCTGTAACAATAAAAATCTGTAGTTCATATGCATGACACATTGCAAAAATACTATACATGTTATGCATAAACTGACAAAATGAAATCATAATTTGTATGGGGTATGGTGGCCATTGTCTCAACTTACTCAAGGACAAACATTTTGACTATATTAGCCCACACAGCTACAAGGATGCTCTTTCATGCTAGTTTTATGACCTTTTATTGTAGCTTATAGAGAACCCAACTGATGTACAAAACTATTTTAAAATTATGTACTTTGGTTTAGATGAAAGCATCATGAAACCTATAATTCAATCAATTAATTTGACTTGGTGAAAATCTGGTGAAAATCGGTCTAAATTACTTACCCCTTTTTCCATGTGGGTTCTTCCTTCACAGACTCCATGAAATGATGACCTCTTTCTAAATATTTGGTTACATGATTAATACTGTGTATGGTTTCCTAGAAACAGGGGTGGCTTTTGTTCAACTTACCCCACTCTCCCCTACTAATTGGATAGCTTCATCAGCTCCATTTCCAACTAGTTGTGGACTAAACTTATGGTAGGTTCTTAACTCAATTACATAATTTCAAACAAAGTTAAGGGATTTATCCAAACAGGGAAAATGTCAGTATGAGAAATGAATGTCCAGTTTAGAGCAAAAGCCTCTCCTTGGTCTTCTGCAATTAGGAAATATTCAGTCTCTCTTTCAGTGACAGGTACTGTAGAAGAGAGAGAGAGAAAACAAGAGAGAAAGAGAGAGAAAGTATGTCATTGTTTTGTTTGTATTCAATATTTATCTTCTCCTTCCTGAATGAAAATGATGCTGAAGCCACAGCATCTCCATGGCCAGACTACACCACTGCTGGGAACATGGGAGAAGGCAGATACATTGAGAAGCAACTCATTAACTTACATAACTTAAAAACAATGAGCATAAATTCAATAAAAACAAGGATCAGAGAGAGAGAAAGAGAGAGACATCTCTCAAACATTTGGGTTTCCCCACACACACACACGCACCCACACAAACTTTACCTTTCTGAAAATGGCTGTAATATAGCTCACATCTAAACCCAGACTGCTCCTGGCTTCTCCTGTCTGGTGCCTCTTTCACTTGTTTTTTTTGGTGAAGATGTGCCATCCTGCTGGTAGAGTACAATAACATTGGTCAGAGACACCAACTGAGCAGAAATGACTAGCGGAACTCATGGTCTTCGGGAGAAGGGCAAACCCTACTTACAAAGTCTTTGAAATGAGGTATGGGAATAATATTCCCCTTCCAATCTAAATGGTTCACGTCTTCGTCGATATCTCTCACACTGTCTTCAAACAGTTGATCTCTTATCTCACTAAATATTCACGAGTGTGTGCCTGTGGGATCAAGTATCTCCTGACCCCTCCTGTCTCAGCCTCCAGTATTTATGCTGCAGTAGTTTATGTGTCGGGGGGCTAGGGTCAGTCCGTTATATCTGGAGTACTTCTCCTGTCTTATCCGGTGTCCTTTGTGAATTTAAGTATGCTCTCTCTAATTCTCTCTTTCTTTCTCTCTCTCTCGGAGGACCTGAGCCCTAGGACCATGCCTCAGGACTACCTGGCATGAGGACTCCTTGCTGTCCCCAGTCCACCTGGCCGTGCTGCTGCTCCAGTTTCAACTGTTCTGCCTGCGGCTATGGAACCCTGACCTGTTCACTGTGATTACTATTATTTGACCATGCTGGTCATTTATGAACATTTTGGCCATGTTCTGTTATAATCTCCACCCGGCAGAGCCAGAAGAGGACTGGCCACCCCTCATAGCCTGGTTCCTCTCTAGGTTTCTTCCTAGGTTTTGGCCTTTCTAGGGAGTTTTTCCTAGCCACCGTGCTTCTACACCTGTATTGCTTGCTGTTTGGGGTTTTAGGCTGGGTTTCTGTACAGCACTTTGAGATATCAGCTGATATAAGAAGGGCTATATAAATAKATTTGAAGTAAACACTGAAACACTTAAATACAGAACCAGGTGTAATACAACTTGTCAGTAATGAGGCAATTGAGGGGGAAACAGAAACCTTGAATCAGAAACCTTGCATTTCAGGAACGTTAGCTAACTACCTGCTGTGCCATGACGGTTCAGAGGCTGTAGTACAGTCATACAGGATGGCCACCTCCCTCACAAACCCCAATACCAATGGGAACGCTTCCATCCCCCCCAAAATGCTGGGAAAATAACCACTGTAACGTTAGAGGGGAACAGGTCTTGAACCTGCAACTCGGTTGTTCCAGTAACATGTTGTGCACGTCTGTGCCATTAATGCTCCAGACCTTTTAGGCAGAGCATTCATTCATAACAGGTGTGCTGCCTACAACATTGTAATGTCATTATCTTTAGCGTAAACACAATTAGCTAGGTGTAGGGTGTCCAATCAAAAATGCATCTTTTGACCAATGGATAATTGGTCAATGGTTCAAACCTCATGTCTTTATCATAATCCATTCAAAAGGTTATTGGAGTTTTTACATTTGTAGGAGGCCAGAATTAGGGTGACTAAATCAAGAGGCCAGAGAAAGAACATGTTCAAAAATCTGGAAAATTGCATCTAACTAYGCTGGATTCTGTGCAAGAACTAACAATACTGGCTACCTGACAGGCTCACTTTCCCGATGAACTTGTCTTCTCGAATCCACAGGACAAAAAAACTATATAGATTATGAGACATAACATGTAGTATTTTCATATTTTAGTATACACTTCTCATAGTAATAAAAAATTATTGTTATTTTTTCAAAGATTTCTCACAAAAATAAGCACATCTCTATATATTGTCAATGGAGCAATGAGCTTATACCAGCCTTTAATTTTCAAAGCCTTTTGAAAATTAAAGCCTACTTTTTTTTAATGAATCTCTGACCAACAGATGCATATTTGTATTCCCAGTCATGTGAAATCCGTAGATTAGTGCCTAATGAGTTTATATCAATTTATTGATTTCCTTATATGAACTGTAACTCAGTAAAATCTTTGAAATTGTTGCAAGTTTCGTTTATATTTTTGTTCCTAATTGAGCTCATGTCATGATGCTAATTTTCCTTTTTGCGACCCGTGTAAACAACTTTGAAGACAATGACCACAAAATGTAAAACCCTCAAAAGTGTTGAGAAACCTACAGAGCTCGGTGCTTAAAATAGTATGTTGATCCACTGTGTGTCAAACTAAGTAACATAATTTAAAAAAWMTCCATCAAAATCCYTCAATTTATAGCTAGAGATATCCGCCTATGTCCGCCTTCCGCTATTTTTATGTTGGCCTTCCGCATCTGCGTGGAAAGTGGCAGAGCTACAGCGCTGTTTGTCAGAGGTGGAGACATACCGAAAATCGCTCTTCTCACGAAAACACCAGTTTTGCTCTACTACCCCCACGGGACTCATCTCCGCCAACGTGCCAACTTCTGTCTGTAGTGCCTGAACCATTTGGGCTACAAACTAATATGACCCCACTATTCTCACGAACATGATGGTGTTATCCGTTTTGCTCTACGACAATCACAAGTGTCATACCAGGTATAAAAAAATGATGGAAGTACATTTTTGTTAAATATGTGTCCAAAAAACAAAAATATTTCCTGAGCTTTCTTATATCTCCTAGGAGGTATATCCTTACCTCGGCCCTGTTCAAACATGTCTTATATTCTTACCTCGGCCCTGTTCAAACATGTCTTATATCCTTACCTCGGCCCTGTTCAAACATGTCTTATATCCTTACCTTGGCCCTGTTCAAACACTTAAGATACATGTGTTGCAATTTATCTGTCAACTCAGCCTGGTTTTATAGACTAGACATAACATAGTAAACGTAAATTTGGAACACTCAAATTAYTATGATATGTTACCTTTGCTGAGGAGCTGCCAAGGCTTGGGAAGTCGTTGTAATATGTTGTTCTACTTGAGGTTGTCCCTGTGATGCTATTAGTGTTCTCAATATTTGGTATATGTTGTTGTCCATAGCTTACTTATCAGCCTCATAAACAGGAACTACCATTAAAACACGCTCTGGATAAGAGCGTCTGCTAAATGACTTAAATGTAAATGTAAATAATGATCTTCATCAGCAGCAGTTTCCTCAATATGTCTCAGCTCACTGTCAGCTGTGGAGCCCTGACCAAATTCACCCTGCAGAGAGTTACGGGGCATAGGGGGTGGCAAAGTTATGTAATTCACCCTCTGACTCTTGCCTGTGAATGCTGCGCTGCGGTTTGAGGTTGTTTTTCGCCAGCCCAACAAACTTACATTATTCGTTTTTGACTAACCTTTTGCGGTACTAATGCACCCCAAGTCATTTGGTTTGTACCACTCATTTTCACTTGTGGTATTGATTTCTAGCAANGAGGTTGTTTTTCGCCAGCCCAACAAACTTACATTATTCGTTTTTGACTAACCTTTTGCGGTACTAATGCACCCCAAGTCATTTGGTTTGTACCAGTCATTTTCACTTGTGGTATTGATTTCTAGCAAGAAGCTAGAAATCAATCTCCTAGGAGATATAAGAAAGCTCAGGAAATATTTTTGTTTTTTGGGCACATATTTAACGAAAATGTACTTCCATCATTTTTTTATACCTGGTATGACACTTGTGATTGTCGTAGAGCAAAACGGATATAGGACAGAGACTTCAAAACCCTACTCCTTATTATTTTGGGGGGGCTGTCTGTTTAATGAATTTAATGAATGTGTTTTTCAATTTGTTTCTATGAGCTATAGTACTATTACAGTCCAAATGTAATACTTTAAAATGTGATACCTACAGGGGTCCTAAAATTCTAACTCAAATAGCTAAATGATCCATTTATGACCATCATAAAACAATTCCATATGCTATGTTAGAGAAAGACGCCTCTGAACGATTAAGAACATGAATAATCATATTTGTCTTGGTAAAATGTATTTTATAACACAAGGAAGTTACATTTTATCATCAAAGCGCGTTTTTACCCATTGAGCAGTGGGTGGACACCACTGACACCACCCCCTCCCCACACAGTCCCTGCTGGCAACGCTAACTAACAACAGTAGCTTTGAAGCTGCTTTACAGCAATATGCACAGCACAGCAAGACAACACATACGATAAGCAGAGGAACAACATTTTTGGAAACGTTGTGATTTATCTAGCTATCTGGTTAAACATCTAGCTTAGCTAGCTGCTTTTACCTGAAAACGTGTGAACGTCAACATTTGCCATTTGAGTCCCTTCATTGCCATGGTAACATAGCAACATTTGCGGGAAATGAACCAACTTTTTCTTTCTTTTCTAGTGTCCCAGCCCACATGAACTGAAAAACAAAAGTCCCTAGTGAAATTTGTAAAAACTATTAAAAGTTGGAAATGCGTCTGTATTAGCAAGACATGAAAACCTACATGTTTTTCATAAACGATTTAAAGCCATTATCAGGCCTACCTGCGACCCCGGAAGTACTTATTTATATATTTGATTGTTTACAATTTTCGTATTGCCACCGCACGGCTTCTTGCTAGAAATCAATACCACAAGTGAAAATGAGTGGTACAAACCAAATGACTTGGGGTGCATTAGTACCGCAAAAGGTTAGTCAAAAACGAATAATGTAAGTTTGTTGGGCTGGCGAAAAACAACCTCAAACCGCAGCGCAGCATTCACAGGCAAGAGTCAGAGGGTGAATTACATAACTTTGCCACCCCCTATGCCCCGTAACTCTCTGCAGGGTGAATTTGGTCAGGGCTCCACAGCTGACAGTGAGCTGAGACATATTGAGGAAACTGCTGCTGATCAAGATCATTATGTTTTAATGGTAGTTCCTGTTTATGAGGCTGATAAGTAAGCTATGGACAACAACATATACCAAATATTGAGAACACTAATAGCATCACAGGGACAACCTCAAGTAGAACAACATATTACAACGACTTCCCAAGCCTTGGCAGCTCCTCAGCAAAGGTAACATATCATARTAATTTGAGTGTTCCAAATTTACGTTTACTATGTTATGTCTAGTCTATAAAACCAGGCTGAGTTGACAGATAAATTGCAACACATGTATCTTAAGTGTTTGAACAGGGCCAAGGTAAGGATATAAGACATGTTTGAACAGGGCCGAGGTAAGGATATAAGACATGTTTGAACAGGGCCGAGGTAAGAATATAAGACATGTTTGAACAGGGCCGAGGTAAGGATATACCTCCTAGGAGATATAAGAAAGCTCAGGAAATATTTTTGTTTTTTGGACACATATTTAACAAAAATGTACTTCCATCATTTTTTTATACCTGGTATGACACTTGTGATTGTCGTAGAGCAAAACGGATAACACCATCATGTTCGTGAGAATAGTGGGGTCATATTAGTTTGTAGCCCAAATGGTTCAGGCACTACAGACAGAAGTTGGCACGTTGGCGGAGATGAGTCCCGTGGGGGTAGTAGAGCAAAACTGGTGTTTTCGTGAGAAGAGCGATTTTCGGTATGTCTCCACCTCTGACAAACAGCGCTGTAGCTCTGCCACTTTCCACGCAGATGCGGAAGGCCAACATAAAAATAGCGGAAGGCGGACATAGGCGGATATCTCTAGCTATNAACAGGGTCTTCTCTGACATTTCCATTCCTTGTCCACCACGGAGTGCTCAGTCACTGCAGAGGTGTGCACTATGGAGGTCCAGGCACATCTTCTTCCTCACTCCTCAGGTGTTGGTGAACGACCTGTCTCGAGACACCTGCACCACACTGCTGGTCAAGTGTGTGGAGATTGACGAGGCTAGGGAATCACGCCTATTGCCTGGTATCTATCCTAGCACCAGTTAAGGCTGATGGGAGGAGCTATAGGAGGACGGGCTCATTGTAATGGCTGGAATGGAATAAATGGAACGAAGTCAAACATGTTGTTTCCATGAATTCCAATTCTGCCTTTACAATGAGCCCATACCCATATAGCTCCTCCCACCAGCCTCCACTGCTATGGTCTTATATATTTTTCCTGMTTCTTTGCAGAATGTTGACCCGGAGTCATACAAATTGTGTGTTTCTCTAACTCCAACGATTAACCCACAGATAAAAGGGGAKACCTAGTTAGTTTTTTAGTTATCTTTGATGAATCTCTCCTGGGTTTGTATGCTTGTATTATTAAAGGAACCCTGCATTAAAGGAGTGGCCTCCCTTTTGACCCTGGGACATGTGCCATTTGTTTTGGTATGCCTCCATCTTGTGGCTGAGATTTGTCATTGCAGGGTGTTTAAAAAAAAAAAAAATCTTCGCTACTTAGAAGTACATTTTCCCTCTATGTGATATGACTTAATTCATTATAACTAATTAATTCTAAAGATATAACATATGCATCCCAGGGTGCACTGGACACTCTTACTGACAGTTGTGGCTGCTTCGCCTTTGTGCGGTTGTCTGTGCCCAATAATGTTTGTACCATGTTTTGTGCTGCTGCCATGTTGTGTTGCTACCATGTTGTCATGTGGTGTAGCTAGCATGCTGTGATGTCARGTGTTGCTGCCATGCTATGTTGTTGTCTTAGGTCTCTCTTTATATAGTGTTGTGGTGTCTCTCTTGTCGTGATGTGTTTTGTCATATATTTTTTATCCCAGCCCCCGTCCCTGCAAGAGGCCTTTTGGTGGGCCATCATTGTAAATAAGAATTTGTTCTTAACTGACTTGCCTAGTTAAATAAATTAAAATAATTGCTTGTCAGTGCAAATTAGTTCATGGTGCGCTGAGTGCTCACTCATTAGAGACTAATCCCAGGAGTGGAGGCCTCTGTACTGTAGCACCCATCTCACTATTCTGTCTCAACTGGCTGGAGTAGTGGAATGCTGTGGCTCTAGAGCAAAGGCCCAATCCAYCAACTACAAGTGTCTTATAAAATCCGCGATGTGGAGAACTTGGATGGATTCACGGAATCCAGACATTAAAACATAATTCAACAATATTAAAAAATGTGTATTGAAATCAACTAAATGTATTGAATTTATTCAAATGTATTAATTTGTCCAAGATTATCATAAGACATTAACAAAATGCATCAGTGGTTCGTATTGCCGGTGCTTGTGCGTTTTGTGTAGCAGTTAGCGATTATGCTAATACTGCTAATCGTCTTCTGGTAGATGGAAAGYTTTTTCTCGGTTAAATGCTAACTACAAGCGTAGCCTACCTGGCAGAATGATATCATGATTATTTGCAACAATCAATCAATGATATGATTATTTGCAACCATCAATACATCAATCAATGATATCATGATTATTTGCATAAATTCAGTGGCGATTTGTTTAGCTAGCTCTGCAATCACGTTTGCTTCAGAAACACCACTAACCAAACAAGTGTTTGACTGGTGCACAGTTTAATTAAAGGGTATCTACAACCAAAAATTACAATGTTTGATTTTTCACAGACCTCAAAAGTGGTCTCCCGATGTGGTTCAAGCATTGTGGACTTAGAATGTCCAATTTGGTTGTTTATTCAGTAAAAAAAAAAAAAGTGGGATTTCGAGTGAAACCTTAAACTAAAATGGAGAAAATGCTATAGGGCTATAAACTACTCCTCAACCACTGTCAACAGCCGTCAAGCCACTGGAGCTGAAGTGACTGGTTGCTAGGGGAATCAGATAAATTAATTCTCAGATAGCCAGGAGGACACTGGACCCTTGTGGTGCTGCTGAACAACATGCCCTAGTTAGTGCACCAACTCTAGTCTGATGTGCTGAATTTCTTAACACCCTGACCAAACCGGCCACGCAAGTGCATGTGCCATCATGCGCATGTTGATTTTGTCCATCTACACCAGATGTGATCATGACACGCAGGTTGAAATACCAAAACCAACTATGAATCAATTATATTCATTCAATTAAATACTTAGGTGTTTGGCTAGACTGTAAACTCTCCTTCCAGACTCATATTAAACATCTCCAATCCAAAATCAAATCTAYAATCGGCTTTCTATTTCGCAACAAAGCCTCCTTCACTCACGCCGCCAAACTTACCATAGTAAAACTGACTATCCGACCGATCCTCGACTTCGGCGATGTCATCTACAAAATAGCTTCCAATACTCAGCAAACTGGATGCAGTCTATCACAGTGCCATCCGTTTTGTTACCAAATCACATTATACCACCCACCACTGCTACCTGTATGCTCTAGTCGGCTGGCCCTCTCCACATATTTGTCGCCAGACCCACTGGCACCAGGTCATCTATAAGTCTATGCTAGGTAAGCTCCGCCTTATCTCAGTTCACTGGTCACGATAACAACACCCACCTGTAGCACACGTTCCAGCAGGTATATCTCACTGATCATCCKCAAAGCCAACACCTCATTTGGCCYCCTTTCCTTCCAGTTCTCTGCTGCCWGTGACTGGAACYAATTGCAAAAATRGCTGAAGTTGGAGACTTTTATTTCCCTCACCAACTTTAAACATCAWCTATCTGAGGAGCTAACCGGTCGTTGCAGCTGTACATAGTCCATCTGTAAATAGCCCACCCAATCTACCTACCTCATCCCCATAKTGTTTTTATTTTATTTACTTTTCTGCTCTTTTGCACACCAGTATCTCTACTTGCACATCATCATCTGCTCATMTATCACTCCAGTGTAAATCTGCTAAATTGTAATTATTCGCTCCTATGGCCTATGTATTGCCTACCTCCTCATGCCTTTTGCACACACTGTATATAAACTTTATTTTCTACTGTGTCATTGACTTGTTTATTGTGTTATTGGCTTGTTTATTCCATGTGTAACTCTGTGTTGTTGTCTGTGTCACACTGCTTTGCTTTATCTTGGCCAGGTCGCAGTTGCAAATGAGAACTTGTTCTCAACTGGCCTAACCTGGTTAAATAAAGGTGAAATAAAAAAAGTGGGGGGAGGGTCGAAACACACATGAAACATTCAATGGACATTTAGCTAGCTAGCTAAGTTTGACTTGGGAGATGAACATTGGGTTGTTATTTAACCTATGGTCCAGTGGAGGCTGGTGGGAGGTATTATACGACGGGCTCATTGTAATGGCTGAAATGGAATTTATGGAACAGAGTCAAACATGTTGTTTCCATATGTTTGATACCGTTACATTTATTCCATTCCAGCCATTACAATGAGCCTGTCCTCATAGCTCCTCCCACCAGCCTCCACTGCTATGGTCTTATATATTTTTCCTGGTTCTTTGCAGAATGTTGACCCGAAGTCATACAAAATTGTGTTTCTCTACTCCAACGATTAATCCAGAGATAAAAGGGGAAATCTAGTTAGTTTTTAGTTATCTTTGATGAATCTCTCCTGGGTTTGTATGCTCGTGAAAACCAATGAGATGGGATAGGCAGGACTTGCAGGGCGTCTAGCTTCTCAAATAGATGCAAGATCTATTTCAGCGTGGTCGGTTTAGTTTCCCTGTAAGGAAGTCATCTTGGATTATGGTCTAGACAAGATGCCATGGCCACAACAGGTTTGCCTCAGCAACCATCTCCTTCATTGTCTTACTCAATGTTGAGGGCAACTGGTCTAACTTACATAGGTGTGCCTCTCCCTGGGCATTGCATAATATCCATGTGGCAGCCTGATATGGTATGGTGATAAATGGTGCATGGTTCCTTTTTGTTAGGGTTTGTGTAACTGATTGTGTTGCTGAGCCCCCAATTGTTCCCTTGTCATGGGAGAAGAATTTGTTCCCAAGAAGAAAAAAAAGGGTCTGCCCCTTGCCATCTTTTGTTACTATGCATTTTGATCTCCATGAAAGAAATGTACACACTTGTGTGGGTGTGAATCAGTCCATTTTTCAATACCGTGTCAGATGTTCCCTCTGGTGATTCCTGCTCCCTCAGGCACAGCACTGAGCTGGGGCCTAGTAACCTCATGCCTCCGTCAAACATCCAGGTTTCAATAGCCTCATTTCTAGTATGTTGCCATTTCTGTGCTCACTGGCACCAGATCGGTTTGAAGCCGAACTTTACAGATGCTGATCTGTTTTCGTATGTTTGGACTTGACTAATTAAACTTTTTGGGGTTTAAAAGGTAGTCTAGGTTATTATTACGATTGTATATTTTATAGGGAAATATCTATCCCCACCATCTTTGCTAGAATCACACGAAGGCCCAGAGATTTAATATCATTTTTATTTCTTAAAGGAAATAAAACATTTTAACAAAAACAATCAAGAAATCCATAGTAGCTTTCGTCATTGCATTTCAAATGTTTTTCTGTACAGCACACTTTTACGAAGAACACTGAAAAAATGTTTGCAAAAATCCACCAAACTGCCTTCGCGCCAACTGTTCCCAAAGGACCAGTCTGTTAGTGAGACGTGTTGGAGTCATGGCGGACACCCAGTTCAAATCATTCTGCATGCTCCAATTCCGTAGAACTTTAACGTTACATCCCTACGTGGTGTCTACATCACATTTAGAACTGTAACGTTACATCCTACGTGGTGTCACATCACATTTAGAACTGTAACGTTACATCCTACGTGGTGTCTACAGCACATTTAGAACTGTAACGTTACATCCTACGTGGTGTCTACATCACATTTAGAACTTTAACGTTACATCCTACGTGGTGTCTACAGCACATTTAGAACTGTAACGTTACATCCTACGTGGTGTCCTGCATCACATTTAGAAAACTGTAACGTTACATCCTACGTGGTGTCTACATCACATTTAGAACTGTAAACGTTACATCCTACGTGGTGTCTACATCACATTTAGAACTGTAACGTTACATCCTACGTGGTGTCTACATCACATTTAGAACTGTAACGTTACATCCTACGTGGTGTCTACAGCACATTTAGAACTGTAACGTTACATCCTACGTGGTGTCTGCAATCACATTTAGAACTGTAACGTTACATCCTACGTGGTGTCGCCATCACATTTAGAACTGTAACGTTAATCCTACGTGGTGTCTACATCACATTTAGAACGAACGTTACATCCTACGTGGTGTCTACATCACATTTAGAACTGTAACGTTACATCCTACGTAGTGTCTACATCACATTTAGAACTTTAACGTTACATCCTACGTGGTGTCTACAGCACATTTAGAACTGTAACGTTACATCCTACGTGGTGTCTGCATAACATTTAGAACTGTAACGTTACATCCTACGTGGTGTCTACATCACATTTAGAACTTTAACGTTACATCCTACGTGGTGTCTACATCACATTTAGAACTTTAACGTTACATCCTACGTGGTGTCTACATCACATTTAGAACTGTAACGTTACATCCTACGTGGTGTCTACATCACATTTAGAACTGTAACGTTACATCCTACGTGGTGTCTGCATCACATTTAGAACTTTAACGTTACATCCTACGTGGTGTCTGCATCACATTTATGAACTAACGTTACATCCTATGTGGTGTCTGCATCACATTTAGAACTTTAACGTTACATCCTACGTGGTGTCTACATCACATTTAGAACTTTAACGTTACATCCTACGGTGTGTCTACAGCACATTTAGAAACTTTAACGTTACATCCTACTGGTGTCTACATCACATATTAGAACTTTTAACTTACATCCTACGTGGTGTCTACATCACATTTAGAACTTAACGTTACATCCTACGTGGTGTCTGCATCACATTTAGAACTTTAACGTTACATCCTACGTGGTGTCTACAGCACATTTAGAACTTTAACGTTACATCCTACGTGGTGTCTACAGCACATTTAGAACTTTAACGTTACATCCTACGTGGTGTCTACATCACATTTAGAACTTTAATGTTACATCCTACGTGGTGTCTACAGCACATTTAGAACTTTAACGTTACATCCTACGTGGTGTCTACATCACATTTTAGAACTTTAACGTTACATCCTACGTGGTGTCTGCATCACATTTAGAACTTTAACGTTACATCCTACGTGGTGTCTGCATCACATTTAGAACTTTAACGTTACATCCTACGTGGTGTCTACATCACATTTAGAACTTTAACGTTACATCCTACGTGGTGTCTACAGCACATTTAGAACTTTAACGTTACATCCTACGTGGTGTCTACATCACATTTAGAACTTTAACGTTACATCCTACGTGGTGTCTACATCACATTTGAACTGTAACGTTACATCCTACGTGGTGTCTGCATCACATTTAGAACTGTTAACGTTACATCCTACGTGGTGTCTACATCACATTTAGAACTGTAACGTTACATCCTACGTAGTGTCTACATCACATTTAGAACTTTAACGTTACATCCTACGTGGTGTCTACAGCACATTTAGAACTGTAACGTTACATCCTACGTGGTGTCTGCATAACATTTAGAACTGTAACGTTACATCCTACGTGGTGTCTACATCACATTTAGAACTTTAACGTTACATCCTACGTGGTGTCTACATCACATTTAGAACTGTAACGTTACATCCTACGTGGTGTCTACATCACATTTAGAACTGTAACGTTACATCCTACGTGGTGTTCACATCACATTTAGAACTGTAACGTTACATCCTACGTGGTGTCTACATCACATTTAGAACTGTAACGTTACATCCTACGTGTGTCTGCATCACATTTAGAACTTTAACGTTACATCCTACGTGGGTCTGCATCACATTTAGAACTTTAACGTTACATCCTACGTGGTGTCTGCATCACATTTAGAACTTTAACGTTACATCCTACGTGGTGTCTACATCACATTTTAGAACTTTAACGTTACATCCTACGTGGTGTCTACAGCACATTTAGAACTTAACGTTACATCCTACGTGGTGTCTACATCACATTTAGAACTTTAACGTTACATCCTACGTGGTGTCTACATTCACATTTAGAACTTTAACGTTACATCCTACGTGGTGTCTGCATCACATTTAGAACTTTAACGTTACATCCTATGTGGTGTCTACAGCACATTTAGAACTTTAACGTTACATCCTACGTGGTGTCTACAGCACATTTAGAACTTTAACGTACATCCTACGTGGTGTCTACATCACATTTAGAACTTAACGTTACATCCTACGTGGTTCTACATCACATTTAGAACTTTAATGTTACATCCTACGTGGTGTCTACAGCACATTTAGAACTTTAACGTTACATCCTACGTGGTGTCTACATCACATTTAGAACTTTAACGTTACATCCTACGTGTGTCTGCATCACATTTAGAACTTTAACGTTACATCCTACGTGGTGTCTGCATCACATTTAGAACTTTAACGTTACATCCTACGTGGTGTCTACATCACATTTAGAACTTTAACGTTAACATACCTACGTGGTGTCTACAGCACATTTAGAACTTTAACGTTACATCCTACGTGGTGTCTACATCACATTTAAACTTTAACGTTACATCCTACGTGGTGTGTCTACATCACATTTAGAACTGTAACGTTACATCCTACGTGGTGTCTGCATCACATTTAGAACTTTAACGTTACATCCTACGTGGTGCTACATCACATTTAGAACTTTAACGTTACATCCTACGTGGTGTCTACATCACATTTAGAACTGTAACGTTACATCCTACGTGGTGTCTGCATCACATTTAGAACTTTAACGTTACATCCTACGTGGTGTCTACATCACATTTAGAACTTAACGTTACATCCTACGTGGTGTCTACATCACATTTAGAACTTAACGTTACATCCTACGTGGTGTCTACATCACATTTAGAACTAACGTTACATCCTACGTGGTGTCTACATCACATTTAGAACTGTAACGTTACATCCTACGTGGTGTCTACATCACATTTAGAACTGTAACGTTACATCCTACGTGGTGTCTACATCACATTTAGAACTGTAACGTTACATCCTACGTGTGTTCTACATCACATTTAGAACTGTAACGTTACATCCTACGTGGTGTCTACATCACATTTAGAACTTTAACGTTACATTCTACATCAGCTCTGATTACGGGCAGGAAAACAACTAACCTAAAGTGTAAAAAGCTGCAGAGGCCAAACAGTTAAGACTAACCACCACTGAAACAACTTGGTTAAAGACGCGCGTTATAATATCACTACACTGAAGTCATGGGGACGACCGTTTCTTTGAACTACTTTCAGACTGGACTTGGCGATTAAAGTGATTGAGATGCTGTTTGTTTACATGCTGCTGAATGCGGTACATGGTAAAATAATGGTTATGACTGGTCATTAACCCGCAATGAGAAAGATGATCTCCTGAACAAGACTTTACACAGTGATGATTTGGCAAAGTACAGTTACCTGACATACTGTGACTAGTGTTGTCACAGCTACTTCAATATACAGCCCGGTGTTGAGCAATAATGGCCTATTCTCCTTTAAAACAACTGATAGATCTAGAACTTTCCTATGTATTGTTGAGTCAACAAAATAGATATTATGATACATCACTTTTCTTATGTTAAATTCATCCTCTTAGTAATTGGTTTCATTACAAAATATTTGGAAGATAGAAAATACCTCTTGAATTGTTATTTTGAGCTTTTAATGGATTTTCGTTAAAATGGGGTATAGAACCCTAATGCTGTGGACTAAAAACAAATCACTTTTCTTACTCAGATAACATAAACAAATATAACCGTGTATATGATAGGTTCCATGCATTTACTCTGTTTTCAATGTTACTCGTTTCTCGTCAGCAGTGTCAGGTAACTTGCAAATAGTGCACACACAAATAGTGCACACACACAAAGCAATGTCTGGATTGGAACATTAGTTAAATAGAGAGAGAGACAGAAATAGGTCGTTTGTGAACATCATGGCTTTAAGAATGAGGAATGCATTGACTCTCAGAAAGAGCATAGAAAAGTGTAGTATGCAGCAGATGGCATGCTCGATTGTCATACAACAAAGCTCAGTGATTTTGGTTTGTAGTATTTTCTGTCTCGCCGTGCTTATACATTCAGACTGTTGGCTGTAAAATGTATCCGGTGTTTGTCTATGTGTCATGCTCAGTGTTTCATTGACAGAAWGAGAATGACACGATTTACTTACACTTCACAACTAATAAAATCCACCCTCCTATAGCATTAAATTGTCTAAAAGGTGGTAGTTACCATGGTTAAGACTGCACTTATCCCCCCTACAGCAGACTGGAATAGCAGTCATCGTTCAGGATTGTTAATTACCTGGTAAGAATTCCAGTTCTTCAAGGTGTACAGTGTGACTGGCGCAATAATTAGGATCCACCAGAACCATGTATTTAGAGAGATGGGACATTGAGGTTTTCTGCGTTATGATGCATTTACATGACACTACAACATTCTATGGCAGCCATGTTAGCTGTCCATTAACATGACATGGGGAATATTTAAACAATGCTATGTCACTGAATGTCTAGAATTAGAATTATATTTTACAACCTAAATTTGGCCCAACTCTCTAAAGGCATGGCTCTAATATCCATCCACTTTTCACAAAACATCAAGTAAACGTCACGACTCCTCACCCTTCGGAGGTCGTCAAGACTATCAGGGCTCAACATTAACGCTTGTCCGGGACAAGTAAAAAAACTAAAGTTGGGTAAGCAGAATATAGATTTAAGTTATCCGAATGGACAAGTAAAAAAATAATCACAAGTGTCTTCCGTATGCGATGTTTTGCACACTGTTCGCATCGGAGTAGAATTGTATTGCATTGACAGGCGTGTGCACATTTGTTGATATTCCTTTCTATTTTTTTARCCAGTTATAGCTCATTTTTGGTCAGCAAACAGAGTACGGTCATTAAAATCCTGGAAAAGTAATGGTGTGTGAATCACCTGCGTGGGTGAGCAGGCCCATGGACAGACAGACATTGTAGCAGTGAGGTAACCTGTAATAATGACAGACAACAGACTAACTACATAGCCAATTCAAAACATCTTGTTTAGCCTGGCTAGTTCTCTGTAGCTAACTATTCAGCTTTTAGCATGCATTAATGTCATTTTCATGTCACCGGGCACTCCAGTACGACATTGATGAACGGGTGCATTATTAAAGCAATGCTACATAGCCATGTTGTAAAACCTATCAAGCGCTCAACATTGGGAGTTGAGAAATACATCTGACAGTTGGTGAGCTGGGATTCCCCTCTTTTAAACATTGGCCATGTCATTCTGACAACGTTCAAAATATTATTAGAATAGCCTCATTGACAAATAACTCGCACGTGGTCAGAATATATCAGAATATATTAGATAAACGTGTATTTGTTAGTTACCTTGCTTTGAAGTAGTCTACCTTATTCAATTATCAGGGAACAAATGGCTAAGGAAGTTATTTCAATGAAGACAAAGTATTTGGTTGTAGTTGTAACGTTGCAATATTTTATAGGCTAAGGGTGGCCAACCATCTTCCAGGAGAGCCTTAAAAGGGGCAGTGTTGTATTTTGAGACAGGCAAAGAAGCCAATAGGCAGATGGTATTCTACATTTTTGTCTGATTCTCTATTTTATTTTGTAAAGTGGTTCCTTGCATCATACAATGATGTAAAAAATTGTGTTGCAGGCCATTTTTCGACAAGTAAAAAAAAAAAAAAAAAAAGTCCTACTTGTCCGAATGACAAGTGACTAAAAAAGTGGATGTCAAGCCCTGACTATGTGAGGAAAACAGCAGAGTAAAATATCTAGACTAGATGCCCTATCGTAAAGGTGTTCATGGACCCAAAGGATGCAGCCTCGCACAGGACTAGTAATAAGGGCCCTTGCAGCAAAGTCCCTAAGTCTCTTCACACTAGAACAGGAAGGGGTGAATCAGTAAGTCTCTTCACACTAGAACAGGAAGGGGTGAATCAGTAGGATTGGGATAAGGGGGGGTTGGGTGGGTCAAGTTTAGGAGGATGGGCCAAGGTTAGGCTGACCCTCAAGGCCGCTCCAGGAACCAAATCTCGTTCTGTCGGTTCGCCACCGCAGGGTTGGTATAGCCGGCCACGATGAACGAGTCATTCACATGCGTGGCGGGGGAGTCGAGCATTTCCGCCATGGTGCTGATCTCATTAATGATGGTCACCTCGTTTGTGGCGCCAGTGAAGGACCTGGAGGTTAGAAAAGGGGCACATAGGAATCGAATGAGATTTGATTCAAGTAAGGGAGGTGTGCATTTGCAGGTGCAGGTCTAACACTGGAGTCATTATACTTACTCTCATTCTGCTGTGTAAATTCACGAGGCTTTTGAGATTGTCCAAAACAATATGTTAAATTAAAACAAAACTGTAGCCACTGTCATTTTTGGAAGGATGCAACAACATGGTGGCTAGCATAAAAGTATTGGTGGCTAACTGACTAAAATAATGTCATTAACTTTAGCTAAATAGCCTCATGTGACTGACTTAATGTTTGTGACCAATCGAGTAGCTAGCTAGTTACGTACATGAGATTTGGTTTTGGGTTCCCAAAAACCAGCAAGCTAACTTCTTGACTAACTGTAGGCCGAAATTTTTTGAAATTCACTCGTTTTGCTAGAAACTGTGAACTTGTTTATGCCTCAAACTGACAATGGTTCCAGTAATGACTACAATTTAAAAAGTTTATAATTCATCTACTTTCATATTGTATTGCCATAAAATTGACTAAGCAGAGCAAAATAATTCCAAACTCCTACCTTGTGTATACAATGGTGGCAGGCCATTCCTCAATGCTTATTTCAGTGTCAGAAGGCAGGGGTGGCTGGACTTGGTATTCTGTGGGCAYGTAGTAGGCCACAGTGACGTCCCTGGACAAGACAGAGTGGTTCTCGTCCGTACGGATCACAGTCAGGATAGGGATGGTCATACCCAGATAGCTACCTAAGGACAGGACATGGACAACAAAGAGTCAGGAGTCTGAACTAGACTTGGCTAAACAAGGATAAGGTTAGAAGAATATAGGCCCAATGACTCCTATGAAGGCGGTTTTGGACTCACCTGAGGAGTTCTGCTGGCAGATGTATCTCATGAGCTTCATGAAGCCGTAACAGATGCTCTGCTCGTAGGTGTCCTCATGAACCGTGATACACGCCCAGTGGGCCTTCTCATAGTGTCTCTTCTCATAGAGCATGTCTCCCACACTGTGTACACACACACACACACACACACACACACACCACACCACACAACACACACACACACACACACACACACACACACACACACACACACACACACACACACACACACACACACACACACACAGAGGAGAAGCACTGGGTCACTACCTATGCATTTAATAAGTCTAATGCAGGTAACAGCAACACTTTGTTTCAGCATGTTAATAGAGTCAGTCGTCAGTAGCTAGTTTCCATTCAATTTGCGACAGAATCCAGGTCTAGGCCCAAACAGTTCGAGCTTCTAATTTTAAAAATGAATCTCTCCAGAAATAAGTCTCTCACTGTTGCCGCCTGTTATAGACCCCCCTCAGCTCCAGCTGTGCCCTGGACACCATATGTGAATTGATTTCCCCCAATCTATCTTCAGAGTTTGTTCTGTTAGGTGACCTAAATTGGGATATGCTTAAACACCCAGCAGTCCTACAATCTAAGCTAGATGCCCTCAATCTCACACAAATTATCAAGGAAACCACCAGGGTACAACCCTAAATCTGTAAACATGGGCACCCTCATAGATATATCCTGACCAACTTGCCCTCCAAATACACCTCTGCTGTTTTCAATCAGGATCTCAGCGATCACTGCCTCTTTGCCTGCATCCGCTATGGTCCGCGTCAAACGACCACCCCTCATCACTTCAAACCGCTCCCTAAAACACTTCTGCGAGCAGGCCTTTCTAATCGACCTGGCCTGGGAATCCTGGAAAGATATTGACCTCAATCCGTCAGTCGAGGATGCCTGGTTGTTCTTTAAAAGTAATTTCCTAACCATCTTAAATAAGCATGCCCCTTTCAAAAAAAATTGAACTAAGAACAGATATAGCCCTTGGTTCACTCCAGACCTGACTGCCCTTGACCAGCACAAAAACATCCTGTGGCGGACTGCAATAGCATCGAATAGTCCCCGCGATATACTCCCAACATTTTTGGGACACTAGAGTACATGGGGAACAAGAGCACCTCCTCCCAGCTGCCCACTGKACTGAGGCTAGGTAACACGGTCACCACTGATAAATCCATGATAATCGAGAATTTCAATAAGCATTTCTCTACGGCTGGCCATGCTTTCCTCCTGGCTACCCCAACCCCAGCCAACAGCGCCGCACCCCCCGCAGCTACTTGCCCGAGCCTCCCCAGCTTCTCCTTCATCCAGATAGCAGATGTTCTGAAAGAGCTGCAAAACCTGGATCTGTAAAAATCAGCTGGGCTAGACAATCTGGYCCTTCTCTTTCTAAACGATGTCATAACCGCCATCGATAAAAGACAGTACTGTGCAGCCGTCTTCATCGACCTGGCCAAGGCTTTCGACTCTGTCAATCACCGTATTCTTATTGGCAGACTCAATAGCCTTGCTTTCTCAAATGACTGCCTCGCCTGGTTCACCAACTACTTCTCAGATAGAGTTCAGTGTGTCAAATCGGAGGGCCTGTTGCCCGGACCTCTGGCAGTCTCTATGGGGGTACCACAGGGTTCAATTCTTAGACCGACTCTTTTCTCTGTATATATCAACGGTGTCGCTCTTGCTGCGGGTGATTCCCTGATCCACGTCTACGCAGACGACACCATTCTGTATACATCTGGCCCTTCTTTGGACACAGTGTTAACTAACCTCCAAATTAGCTTCAATGCCATACAACACACCTTCTGTGGCCTCCAACTGCTCTTAAACGCTAGTAAAACCAAATGCATGCTTTTCAACCGTTCGCTGCCCACACCCGCCCGCCCGACTAGCATCACTACGCTGGATGGTTCTGACCTAGAATACGTGGACAACTACAAATACCTAGGTGTCTGGCTAGACTAAACTCTCCTTCCAGACTCATATCAAACATCTCCAATCCAAAAACAAATCTAGAATTGGCTTCCTATTTCGCAACAAAGCCTCCTTCACTCACGCCGCCAAACTTACCCTAGTAAAACTGACTATCCTACCGATCCTTGACTTCGGCGATGTCATCTACAAAATAGCTTCCAATACTCTACTCAGACTATATCCAATTTGCTATCACAGTGCCATCCGTTTTGTTACCAAATCACCTTATACCACCCACCACTGCGACCTGTATGCTCTAGTCGGCTGGCCCTCGCTACATATTCGTCGCCAGACTCACTGGCTCCAGGTCATCTACAAGTCTATGCTAGGTAATGCTCCACCTTATCTCAGCTCACTGGTCACGATAACAACACCCACCCGTAGCACGCGCTCCAGCAGGTATATCTCACTGGTCATCCCCAAAGTCAACACCTCCTATGGCCGCCTTTCCTTCCAGTTCTCTGCTGCCAGTGACTGGAACGAATTGCAAAAATTGCTGAAGCTGGAGACTTGAATTTCCCTCACTAACTTTAAACATCAGCTATCTCAGCAGCTAACCGATCGCTGCAGCTGTACATAGTCCATCTGTAAATAGCCCACCCAATCTACCTACCTCATCCCCCATATTGTTTTTATTTACTTTGCTGCTCTTTTGCACACCAGTATCACTACTTACACACCATCATCTGCTCATCTATCACTCCAGTGTTAATCTGCTAAATTGTAATTACTCCGCTACAATGTCCTATTTATTGCCTTACCACCTCATGCCATTTGCACACACTGTATATAGAATTTCTTTTTTTTCTATTGCGTTATTGACTGTACGCTTGTTTATTCCATGTGTAACTCTGTGTTGTTGTTTCTGTCGCACTGCTTTGCTTTATCTTGGCCAGGTCGCAGTTGTAAATGAGAACTTGTTCTCAACTAGCTTACCTGGTTAAATAAAGGTGAAATAAAATAGAGATGTTTCCATCAAACATCATTTTTTTGCAGATAAAAGGCTGTGTGTGATGACAGTGCACATAAAAACACACACACACACACACACAAAAAATACTTACTGTTAAATTCCCATGTACCGAATTTAAAAAACCAACAAGTTAAATGGGTTTCCATCACATTTAACTCTACTGATGGGTCTCTCTCTCCCCCTCTCTCTACAACCACTGATTATTATTTGACCCTGCTGGTCATCTATGAACATCTTGGCCATGTACTGTTATAATCTCAACCCGGCACAGCCAGAAGAGGACTGGCCACCCCTCAGAGCCTGGTTCCTCCCTAGTTTCCAGTCTTTCTAGGGAGTTTTTCCTAGCCACCATGCTTCTGCATTGCTTGCTGTTTGGGGTTGTAGGCTGGGTTTCTGAATAGCACTTTGTGACGTCGGCTGATGTAAAAAGTTTTATAAATCAAATTTGATTGATCTTATATTTGTCAAAACAGCAGACAAGCATCGATCATGTCACTAGAATAAGACCCTCAATATTTATTGGAAAGGAGCATCAAGCTCATCACCTTGCACGTTCACCATGATGAACTGTGAAGTTCATCATTTATTTAATCTGTAGCCTAATAAACTGCATGCTTCCGAGTCGTAGTGGGAGGACCACACACACCATATCATCGCGTGACTCCAAGTTGACTTTCGACTTTATCAGTATTTGCGCATAAAAGGCGTTTCCGCCGCCATTTCTCGCATAATACATTTTACAGACAAAAATATCCCACCGTGTCGAATGAACAAATTGTCGGCATATATGCAATTGTACCGAAACTTCCTGTTTCCATCACAGCTGTCGTGATTTAATTTTTTTTTACAGTGACTTTACTCGCATGAGTACTGTGGATAGAAAAGTGGCCACTGACAAGATTTGGTAACTGTATACCAACAGATGTACCGTTAGGAGCCAGCATGGAGATCATCCTCTTAGTATGGGATGTGTTGATTGACACAAAAAGACTACACAGTGTTAATTGACGCAGGCATTAAAAGGTAACGCATCTCTCCTTTATTTAAACCTACACTCCAGCCAAACACTAACTTGAGGAAAGCCAATCAGACCATTTTATTTATACTTTCGGGTCACAACTTGCAGACTTGTTTACGTGTTGCTGTGCGTTTTGTTGCCAACCTTACTTTGCTACCTGACATCTTTACGGTTTTTYCTTTTTAATTACCGTTTATATTTTTAGTTTTTCACCTCACTCAACTTTTTTTCATTCAACTTTTTCACTCCGGACGCTTTATCTGGACATGGTTCGTCAGCACCTTCAACAGCCGAAGCTAAGTAACATTAACATGATGCCTTCTAATTGCAGTCGCTGTACTCATAATATACAGGAGAACGATCGCCTTACGGCGAGGATAGCTGTGCTGCAAGCCCAGCTTCAGACGCAATCGTTAGGCAAGGGTAATTTCAGTGTAGGAAAGGATGAAACAGRGTCTGTGCCACCAGTGAGTACAGATAGTAACGTTAGTATAAATCCCCTCGCACAGTCCCTGCAGCCGGGCAACTTTCTCATGGCTTCTGGAGGGAAATGCTGTAGGAATGCTCAACCGGTGTCGCTCATTCAGCCGACAGAAACTTTCAACCGGTTCTCCCCATTAAGCAGAGGGTCGGAGTCAGAGGCCGAGCCTTTTCTGGGCTCTACTCCTCCCATTACGGGGTCTGAGACGCCGAAGCTTCCCACCATTAGCGCTGACAAATTGAAAACCCTAGTCATTGGCGACTCCATTACCCGCAGTATTAGACTTAATAAAAGGAATCATCCAGCGATCATACACTGTTTACCAGGGGGCAGGGCTACCGACGTTTAGGCTAATCTGAAGATGGTGCTGGCTAGAGCTAAAACTGGCGAGTATAGAGATAGTTATCCACGTCGGCACCAACGATGTTAGGATGAAACAGTCAAGAGGTCACCAAGTGTAACATAGCTTCAGCCTGTAAATCAGCTAGAAAGATGTCGGCATCGAGTAATTGTCTCTGGCCCCCTCCCAGTTAGGGGGAGTGATGAGCTCTACAGCAGAGTCTCACAACTCAATCGCTGGTTGAAAACTGTTTTCTGCCCCTCCCAAAAGATAGAATTTGTAGATAATTGGCCCTCTTTCTGGGACTCACCCACAAACAGGACCAAGCCTGGCCTGTTGAGGAGTAACAGACTCCATCCTAGCTGGAGGGGTGCTCTCATCTTATCTACCAACATAGACAGGGCTCTAACTCCACAATGAAATAATTTGCAGGCCTGGTTTAGATCTTATCTGTCAGAAAGATATCAGTTTGTCTCTGAATGGTTTGTCCGCTGACAAATCAACTGTAAATTTCAGTGTTCCTCAAGGTTCTGTTTTAGGACCACTATTGTTTTCACTATATATTTTACCTCTTGGGGATGTCATTTGAAAACATAATGTTAACTTTCACTGCTATGCGGATGACACACAGCTGTACATTTCAATGAAACATGGAGAAGCCCCAAAATTGCCCTCGCTAGAAGCCTGTGTTTCAGACATAAGGAAGTGGATGGCTGCAAACGTTCTACTTTTAAACTCGGACAAAACAGAGATGCTTGTTCTAGGTCCCAAGAAACAAAGAGATCTTCTGTTGAATCTGACAATTAATCTTGATGGTTGTACAGTCGTCTCAAATAAAACTGAAGGACCTCGGCGTTACTCTGGACCCTGATCTCTCTTTTGACYAACATATCAAGACTGTTTCAAGGACAGCTTTTTTCCATCTACGTAACATTGCAAAAATCTGAAACTTTGTCCAAAAATGATGCAGAAAAATTCATCCATGCTTTTGTTACTTCTAGGTTAGACTACTGCAATGCTCTACTTTCGGGCTACCCGGATAAATCACTAAATAAACTTCAGTTAGTGCTAAATACGGCTGCTAGAATCCTGACTAGAACCCCAAAATTTGACCATATTACTCCAGTGCTAGCCTCCCTACACTGGCTTCCTGTTAAGGCAAGGGTTGATTTCAAGGTTTTACTGCTAACCTACAAAGCATTAAATGGGCTTGCTCCTACCCATCTTTACGATTTGGTCCTGCCGTACATACCTACACGTACGCTCCGGTCACAAGACGCAGGCCTCCTAATTGTCCCTAGAATTTCTAGGCAAACAGCTGGAGGCAGGGCTTTCTCCTATAGAGCTKKATTTTTATGGAATGGTCTGCCTACCCATGTGAGAGACGCAYACTCGGTCTCAACCTTTAAGTCTTTATTGAAGACTCATCTCTTCAGTAGGTCATATGATTGAGGGTAGTCTGGCCCAGGAGTGTGAAGGTGAACGGAAAGGCTCTGGAGCAACGAACCACCCTTGCCATCTCTGCCTGGCCGGTTCCCCTCTCTCCACTGGGATTCTCTGCCTCTAACCCTATTACAGGGGCTGAGTCACTGGCTTACTGGTGCTCTTCCATGCCGTCCCTAGGAGGGGTGCGTCACTTTAGTGTGTTGAGTCACTGACGTGATCTTCCTGTCTGGGTTAGCGCCCCCCCTTGGGTTGTGCCGTGGTGGACATCTTTGTGGGCTATACTCGGCCTTGTCTCAGGATGGTAAGTTGGTGGTTGAAGATATCTCTCTAGTGGTGTGGGGGCTGTGCTTTGGCAAAGTGGGTGGAGTTATATCCTGCCTGTTTGGCCCTTTCTGGGGGTATCATCGGATGGGGCCACAGTGTCTCCTGACCCCTCATGTCTCAGCCTCTAGTATATATGCTGCAGTAGTTTGTGTCGGGGGGCTAGGTTCATTCTGTTATATCTGGAGTACTTCTCCTGTCTTATCCAGTGTCCTGTGTGAATTTAAGTATGCTCTCTAATTCTCTCTTTCTTTCTCTCTCTGAGGACCTGAGCCCTAGGACCATGCCTCAGGACTACCTGGCATGATGACTCCTTGCTGTCCACCTGTCCGTGCTGCTGCTCCAGCACGGACAGGTGGACTGGGGCTATGGAACCCTGATCTGTTCAGCGGACGTACTGCCTGTCCCAGACCTGCTGTCTCTAGAGAGTTGAAAACAGTAGGTCTGGGACAGGTAGTACGTCCGGTGAACAGATCAGGGTTCCATAGCCCCAGTCCACCTGTCCGTGCTGGAGCAGCAGCACGGACAGGTGGACTGGGGACAGCAAGGAGTCATCATGCCAGGTAGTCCTGAGGCATGGTCCTAGTGCTCAGGTCCTCAGAGAGAGAAAGAAAGAGAGAATTAGAGAGCATACTTAAATTCACGGTAGACATACTCTTAATGATCGGCTATGAAAAGCCAACTGACATTTACTCCTGAGATGATGACTTGTTGCACCCTCGACAACTACTGTGATTATTATTATTTGACCATGCTGGTCATTTATGAACATTTGAACATCTTGGCCATGTTCTGTTATAATCTCCACCCGGCACAGCCAGAAGAGGACTGGCCACCCCTCATAGCCTGGTTCCTTTCTAGGTTTCTTCCTAGGTTTTGGCCTTGCTAGGGAGTTTTTCCTAGCCACCGTGCTTCTACACCTGCATTGCTTGCTGTTTGGGGTTTTAGGCTGGGTTTCTGTACAGCACTTTGAGATATCAGCTGATGTAAGAAGGGCTATATAGAGAAATTAGATTTTTTCTTCCCCAAGTGACTAGGAGGCTTATTGAATTGGCTGAGGGGATTGCTTCTTCCCCATCCAAAATAAAATGGCAATCCCAGTCACATATCAGCTTTCATCATATTGTAAACACACCTAGTCAGCCTTGGTGTCACGTCTCAACAGAAACATGTGGTTGTCATTGACAGTAATAGTAGAAATGCGCTGGCGCTGCGACCAGGATTTTAAACCACAGTCCTTGGGGAACATATGAAGCGTAATCAGTTCTCAGACGACAAAATTAAGTTGCCATTCATCCCCATCAACCTTTGTGTTTAGGCGGTGGGGGAAAGCATCATTCTTGTTCTTGGACTCTGTATTGACTTATCAGACTCTGAGACTCCTTCTCACGTCTTCTTTTTTTTTTTWAATGGCCAGATCAGAACAGCTACAAGGGTTGTCCATACCTCACTTCAAATGTAGATGGTGCTTTCTCCTTGAAACAATCACAATTACCACAGGAACCAAATTGTGTGACTTTTTTGTGATGTGCAACAACAACTATCAACTGGAGAGAAACTTTCAAATGCAGACAAGTGGGGAAAGATGAAGCGCGAGTTGGGCGACTATTATTATTTTATTTTTTTCCCCCCAGCATTTCATACTAGCTATATGCAAGTAAAAAGAACAGCTACGCAGGATGAATTTATCATAGTTTATTGTTAGAGTACAAACATTTATGATWTTTTTGTATGGGTTAATGAATAAGTTATACAACTAAACAAAGTACATTATTTTATGTAAACATTTTATAAAATGTACATTTTCTAGATTATCCCTAGCCCAAGATGTACTCTCAAGGAGCCTACCATTACAATATATACAAAACACCCCTGTACAGAAGACGCCTTCGTCCAATGATGTATGTGTAATGTAATGGATCGYGAGTCATGATCCAGGGCTAGATTATCACCTTGGCTAAAATGGTGGAATTAACAAAGATGCCTTAATACGACAGAAGGTCCTTAATAAGGAAGTGTTTATTGGCCATCATCTCCCTCCTCCAGAAGAGGAAGAATCCCTGACTGTCTAGTGATGTCCTTGTCTGATTTTGAACCTGTTTACAGGTTGCTAACAAGCTAAACAGCATGATCTTTACACAGGTGCATCTTGTGCTGTAGAGAATAAAAGGCCACTCTAAAATGTGCATTTTTGTCACAACACAATGCCACAGATGTCAAGTTGAGGGAGCGTGCAATTGGCATGCTGACTGCAGGAATGTCCACCAGAGCTGTTGCCAGAGAATTGAATGTGAAATTTCTCTACCATAAGCCACCTCCAACATCGTTTTAGAGAATTTGCCAGCATGTCCAACCGGCTTCACAACRGCAGACCACGTGTATGGCGTTGTGTGGGCGAGGGTTATGGTATGGGAAGGCATAAACTACAGACAACGAACACAAATGCATTTTATCGATGGCAATTTGAATTCACAAAAACACCGTGACGAGATCCTGAGGCCCATTTTTTTTGGTATGTGACCAACAGCTGCATAGATGTCATTGGAAATTCATAGATTCGGGCCTAATGATTTTATCTTAATTGACTGATTTTCTTATATGAACTGTAACTCAGTAAAAATCAATGAAATTGTTGCATGTTGCGTTTATATTTTTGTTCAGTATAGTTAGTGTTTCTGAGCTAGGCCTTTGCACATGCATTTCAGTACATATCCTGCTGACCYTGGACTGTGATGCATTGAAACAAACAGCTAACTCCAGTTTAAGGAAGCCCAGTTTAACACAGCACAGAAAGAGGAACCACTGATCCATTAAGGTTAAGCGCTAAAGTCGAGTTTAAGTGTGTGTTAATCTGTTTCTGCTTTTAGAGTACGGTAGACCCTAAATCCAGTGTAAAACATGACTTTCTTGTTGTCACACAAGACGAGTTGCAGGAGGAACTGGTTTGCCTCGTTTGCGTGCCTCTTCAAGCGGCTCCGCCTCAGGCAGAGGATTCTGATCGTAACGGATGGTCAGGGTACGCTTGCCTCCACCTCATCGCCAGAACTGCAAGGTGAAAAGGCGAAAATGCTTTTAAAATGAATACTACCAGCTCTACAGCTTCTATTCCAAATACAGGCCATGCAAATTAATACTTGGGAGTTCCTTTTCTTCTAGTGAAACTCTGACAGAAACTCTACATACAGGCCATGCAAGTTAGAGTAGATGGGGCAGAAACTGAGTCTTCATTGTGAAAGATTATAATTGGGAACTATTGACAGGTTAAACCAAATACCTCAAACCCACAACAAACACTAATGAAGTTCAGAGTGCAAGTCTATACCTGAGCATGATTTGGCAAGCTGGGCCCTCATCCAGTGAGTCAATATATATATATATATAAATAAATAAAGGTTAGGTTACATAAATCGACAATGAACTATTGAAAATTACAGAAAAGATGCATGACATAATAGACAACTACCTTAGCTCATCTGCCTCCTCTCCATGACAGGCAACACAGAAAAATACATTACGGTTGATTAAGGAGTCTACCTAGTTTCGGGGTAAACATACGCTAGATAGAAAAGCTGCAGGGTAGGCCTGATGCTGGTCCTCCTACCAGGCTTTGGAGTGGACGTCCAGGTTAACACAGTCTGCACAACCTGCTCCCTTGGAATCAGTTTCCCACATTATTGTATTTTAAAATTAGTCCACAAAGTGTTTTGAACACACTTTAGTGTTATCAGTTATCTGTGTAGGGAAATATTCATCCACTGTAGTTGTCAAGCTTCAGAACTAGTTATATTGGTAAGATGCAAAGCTAGCTACTAAGTTGGCCATCGTTAGCCATTCTCGGCTAACTGGTGGCAGTGTTAGCCTAGCTGGCTAGCTAGCTAAGCAGCAACGTTAACGTGAACAATCTTACCTTCAAAATGTGTCCCGACATCAATTTTATTTTTGACCACCCATTGGCATCGTAGTGCAGGGTCTTTGGGGAAACAGTGAAAAGTTCATTCGACTTGACTCCCTCCTTTGTAGGAGTTACATCCAGGGACGCAGCAGTATGCCTAGGTTTCTGGTCTCGGTTTCCCACTCTAGCCTCATTTTAGTGCAGCCGGAAGTGACGTGTTGTGGTGTGTGTGAATTAGGCGAATAGGACCACACATTTTACAATGAGTCTTAGTAAGGGTTGGGTGCTATGCAAATGTTTTATTTTTTATATGGTATAACACAAGGGGTGCCATTTTGTTCCAATCTAAAAACAAACAATTATGCTAAGAAAGTACTAAGGAATTCCCATAGCAGATGCTAGCTAAATGCTAACAAGCATAAGCGAACAAACAAATTGCAAGGCCAGACAACCCAGCTCAAAGTTTGACAACTTTCTCAAAAGGTTACTCAGTTTGCTGCACGCACAAAACAAATATTAATCTTGATACAGGAGAGGATTGATCGGTCTCTGCTGTAACCAAGAAGCTTTATCTTGCAAGCTAGCAAGTTAGTAAACCAAATGCAGAGCATTTTCTTGGCACATCCTAGATATTAAAAATCATTACGTTGGTATTTCAAAATACCCCGGTATACGGTATTCCGCCCAAACGTAGTCTTGTTGCTTGGCCAGCAGAGTACACAATGGTTCGTTGGTGAATGAGTCAATCATAGACTTGCCTTCTCCTTACGCGTGATGAGGGTGAAGGGCACCTGCTCCCGGTCGTGTTGGCCGTTGTTGTTGCTGGTAATCTGCTGGATGGGCTCAGCCATATCTGTTTTGGTGAGAAAAACAAAGACTTGGTTAATTTCTATTGAGTTAAAATCAAGAGGTTCAAGTAGGGTCGACAGTCTGGAAACTTCACAAGTTTTGTCAGGGGCTGTATGCTTGGTGACAATGCTATAGTCCTACTAACTAAACAATATGTTATTACATTTCCTGACTTGGGCTCTATAGATTCAGAAAAACTGGTATTAGCTGCCAACCTGCCTAATAGAGGTCAAACTAGTCAAGGGAAATGTAGACCCCTGTGGCATGACTGAAGTACAAGACGTCTCGGTTTCCTCTTGCAGTCTATAGACGATAGTGTTCGGTCTAAAGACCATACATAGTGTTACAGCTTCTCCTGGTGATGGCGTGAGAAAGGCTTTGTCATGTCAGCCAGGGCACAGTGCCAGTTTGTCAGTGCTCATAAAATGTCACTCTGGTAGAGGGGAGGGATGCCAAGCTGCCCAAGGTAGACACACACAGCCAACAGTATGCCATGAAATTACTCTACTGCACTATTTCTCTGTAAACACAGCCAGCAACAACTTCACCTCTTCGACGTTAATAATGACAAATTCCATCGACTTTCCTCCCCGTTATATCTGTCGTCAAGGGGCTGTGTTCTCTAGCTGCTCACCTCTCCCATTCAGCAGGACTACTAATGAATGTAGGCTATCCTTCCTTGGCATTGAATACCAACCGTGGCTGGACAAGTATCGGTTCTCTCTGGCCCTGCTATTTAGTCGGTCACACCATGTCCGTTTCTGGCTGCAGCAGGCATTACCCAAACTGATACCAAACAGAGCCATCTTGAATGTATGAATAATAGTTATTAAAAATAATACCCTGGAATTTATTTTTTAAATCTTATTTACTCTGTCAAGTTTCAACCCCTGGTATCATATAAACACACAAGACATAGAAGAATGCATAGAATTGCAGGAAATTAACTTTAAAACAGCAACATGGTTTGCAAGGTGGGGGGTTTGTTACTAGGCCGATAAATTACATTATCCATCTGGACCTTTGCCACCTAGGAAATTTGTGTGACCGGACCTTCTCAAATAGTACTGGAGTATTCCTGCACTATACTACCATCAGTATCTGACAGTCTCACTAGCCTGAATCTAGGGCAGGGGTGTTGAACATACGGCCCACAGGGTGTCATACCTCCAGCCCGTGAGGAGGTAAGAGACTAAATGTTGAACTAAAAATCTGAGATTATTATTTACATGTCTTAGGGCAGTCAGAACATTCTTGCAAAACAGAAGAATAGCATACCAGATATATCTGGGGATTAGCGCCATTGCTAAATGTCTGGACAAATGATTCAAGTGCTGTTTTGTGTATTTGTTTATGCATTGTTTGTCCAGTTGCTGAGTCGTACTAAGCTCTTGGGATCAGATCGGAATGTCAACATAGCAACTGGAACAATGGCTCTAGAGAAATCCACATCTAGATGGCCCATTTTTATTATGGCTGACGTTTGTCTGTTTATGAAGCCTGAAGTTGAGGTTTGCTACATGCACCCTTGTAATGGCTCTCGGAGCTGACGGTGCCATCGACATCTGAATATTATATCAGGGCTATTTTAAAATGCTTTTTATTTACTGTAAGAATTGTAACCAGCCTAATTGAAAGCAGCACAAAAGGGATTTAGAGGGATCATTCACACTATCAGATTAGGGCAATTCCAGAGTGACAGACTCCGATACAAAGTTGCGGTAAGAGAATTAGGTGTTTTGCCGTTACGGTTTAAGTAAATGTTGTCTTGTAAACTTTTCAGTGGAAATTGTTACAAGTAGTCCTTGTACATAGATTTGTATGGTTTGTTTGACTTTGCAATCATTGGTTTTTGATCAAAAGTTTGGAAACCTACTCTTTCAAGAATTTATTTATTTTTACTATGTTCTACATTGTAGAATAATAGTGAAGACATAACTATGAAATAACACATATGGAAACATGTACTAAGCAAAACAAAAAAAAAGTGTTAAATCAAAATGTTAAATTTGAGATTCTTCCAATAGCCACTCTTTGCATGATGATAGCTTTGCAGACTCTTGGTATTCTCTCAACCAGCTTTATGGTAGTCACCTGGAATGCATTTCAATTAACAGGTGTGCCTTAAGTTAATTTGTGAAATTTCTTTCCTTAATGCATTTAAGCCAATCAGTTGTGTTGTGACAAGTTAGGGGTGGTATACAGAATATAGCCTTTTTGGTAAAAGACCAAGTCCATATCATAGCAAGAACAGCTTAAATAAGTAAATCGAACCGACAATCCATCATTACCTTAAGACATGAAGGTCAGTAAATACGGAAAATTAAGAACTTTGAAAAATTCTTCAAGTGCAGTTGTAAAAACCTTCAAGCGCCATGATGAAACTGGCTCTCATGAGGACCGCCACAGGAATGGAAGACCAGAGGATACGTTCATCCAGCCTCCAAAATTTCAGGCCAAATAAATGCTTCAGAGTTCAAGTAACAAACACATCTCAACATCAACTGTTCAGAGGCCTTCATGGTCATATTGCTGCAAAGAAACCACTACTAAAAGGACACCAATGAACATTACACTGGTGGAAAAGTGTCCTTTGGTCTGGAGTCCAAATTTGAGATTTTTGGTTCCAACCGCCGTGTCTTTGAGATGCGGTTTGGGTGAACGGATGATCTCCGTATTGGTCTTTCCCACTGCGAAGTACAGAGGAGGTGGTGTTATGGTGTGGGGGTGCTTTGCTGGTGACACCGTCTGGGATTTATTTAGAATTCAAGGTACACTTAACCAGCATGGCTACCACAGCATTCTGCAGCGATACGCCATCTCATTTGTTTTTCAACAGGACAATGACCCAACACACCTCCAGGCTGTGTAAGTGCTATTTGACCAAGAAGGAGAGTGATGGAGTGCTGCATCAGATGAACTGGCCTCCACAATCCCCCAACCTCAACCAAATTGAGATGGTTTAGGACGAGTCGGAGCGCAGAGTGAAGGAAAAGCTGCCAACAAGTGCTCAGCATATGTGGGAACTCCTTCAAGGCTGTTGGGAAAGCATTCCTCATGAAGCTGGTTGAGAAAATGCCAAGAGAGCAAAGCTTTCAACAAGGCAAATGGTGGCTATTTGAAGAACCTCAAATATATTTTGATTTGTTTAACCTCACTAGGGTAGGGGGCACTATTTTTACCTCCGGATGAAAAGCGTGCCCAAAGTAAACTGCCTGCTACTCAGGCCCAGAAGCTAGGATATGCATATAATTGGTAGATTTGGATAGAAAACTCAAAAGTTTCCAAAACTGTTAAAATAATGACTGTGAGTATAACAGAACTGATATGGCAGGTGAAAACCTGAGAACAATCCATCCAGGAAGTGTTTTTTTTWATGTTTGTAGTTTTCTATTGAATGCCATTAACTTAGGACTCAAATCGGACTTCCTATGGCTTCCACTAGATGTCAACAGTCTTTAGAAATAGTTTCAGGCTTGTATTCTGAAAAATGAGGGAGTAAGACCACTTTGAATGAGTGGACACTGCAGTGTCCCAGAGGTTTTTCATGCGCACGACCGAGAGCACGCCTTTCTCGTTTTCCTTTTATATTGACGAAGCTATTGTCCGGTTGAAATGTTATTCATTATGACTAAAATCAACCTGAGGATTGATTATAAACATCATTTGACATGTTTAAGAACTTTACTGATACTTTTCTGATTTTCGTCTGTCTGTTGTGACTGCCTTTGAGCCTGTGGATTACTGAACAAAACACACAAACAAAACAGAGGTTTTTGGATATAAACAGGGACTTTATCAAACAAAACAAACATTTATTGAGTAAATGGGAGTCTTGTGAGTGCAACCATATGAAGATCATCAAAGGTAAGTGATTCATTTTATCACTATTTCTGACTTGTGTAACTCCTCTACTTGGCTGGTAACTGTTTGTAATGATTTGTCTACTGGGCGCTGTTCTCAGATAATCGCATGGTATGTTTTCGCCGTAAAGCCTTTTTGAAATCTGACACCGTGGTTGGATTAACAAGAAGTTAATCTTTAAACCGATGTATAACACTTGTATTTTTTATGAATTTTTATAATGAGTATTTCTGTTTTTGAATTTGGCGCTCTGCAATTTCACTGGATGTTGGCCAGGTGGGACGGTAGCACCCCTAGAAAGGTTAACACTTTTTTGGTTACTACTTGATTCCATATATGTTATTTCATAGTTTTGATGTCTTCACTATTATTCTACAATGTAGAAAATAGTAAAAATAAAGAAAAACCCTTGAATGAGTAGGTGTTGTAAAACTTTTGGCCGGTAGTGTATATTTTAAAGCGACGGACAGTGTTTTACTAGGGCGGTAGTGACAATGGACACAAGGCGATGGTACTAAATTAACTAAACCTTGAAAGTGGTTCACAGTCCACAAGAGGGGGAGGGGGGGGGTGAGCAAAGAGGTTAACCCACACAGTATTTTAGAGCAGGATTTATTAGCCCAAGCTTTCCCTCAAACAGAGCAGGCTAAACTATAGCTAATCCGTTGAGTCAGAATGTCCCAACGATGGCTCCATGCTAAGTCTCCAATTTAGTTAGTCTGAAAAGAGAGGGAACAGGCAGGAGCCCCAGACCCAGTCTACCCAGAACTCATTAAGCAGCATACCCTAGAACATAATTTATCAGTCCTCATCACTCAATGTTCAGCAGCCTACACCAACCAAAATAGCATTAATTTCTACCCTGTGGCTCTGACACTAGCCTACTTCAACTCAACTTGGGAGGGTCTGTGGATTTGTCCAATAACAACCATATGTTTTACTAGTGTGTCCTGCTGAACATACTGGACTCCAGTGAAAACCTAGTATCTACACTGAACAAAAATACAAACGCAACAATTTCAAATATTTCACTGAGTTACAGTTCATAAGGAAATCAGTAAATTTAAATAAATTAGGACCTAATCTATGAATTTCACATCACTGGGAATACAGACATGCATCTGTTGGTCACATACTTAAAAAAATAATAACAGGTACGGGGTGTGGATCAGAAACCTGTCAGTATCTGTTGTGACCATTTGCCTCATACACACCTCCGTCGCATAGAGTTGATCTGACTGTTCATTGTGGCCTGTGAATTGTTGTCCCACTCCTCTTCAATAGCTGTGTGAAGTTACTGAATATTGGTGGGAACTCAATCCAGAGCATTCCAAACATGCTCAATGGGTGACATTAATTTCCCATTACATGGGTTACTGTAAATAAATTAATTATGGTGCTTAGAACTAGGGCCGGGACGAAACCAGTATCACGATACTCGTTGGGACATTTTCAGCTTCCAGGAATTGTGTACAGATCCTTTTGACATAGGTCTGTGCATTATCATGCTAAAACATGAGGTGATTAAGCGGATGATTGGTACGACAATGGGCCTCAGGATCTCATCACGGTATCTCTGTGCATTGAAATTGCCATAGATAAAATGCTAATTGTTAGTTGTCCGTAGCTTATGCCTACCCATACCAAAATCCCACCACCACAATTGGGCACTCTGATGTCAAAGTTGTGAACAGCAAACCCTTCACCCACACAATGCCATATACGCTGTCTGCCAGGTACAGTTGAAACCAGGATTAAATCCGTGAAGAGCACACTTCTCCAGTGGCCATCGAAGGTGAGCATTTGCCCACTGAAGTCGGTTACGACACCGAACTGCAGTCAGGTCAAGACCCTAGTGAGGACGACGAACACGCAGATGATCTTCCCGGTGATGGTTTCTGACAGTTTGTGCAGAAATTCTTAAGTTTTGCAAACCTGCAGTTTCATCAGCTGTCTGGGTGGCTGACCTCAGACGATCCCACAGGTGAAGATGCTGGATGTCAAGGTACTGGGCTGGTCCAGTTACAAGTGGTCTGCGGTTGTGAGGCCGGTTGGACGTACTGCCAAATTCTCTAAAACAACGGAGGCGGCTTATGGTAGAGAAATTAACATTAATTATCTGGCAACAGCTCTGGTGGACATTCCTGCAGTCAGCATGCCAATTGCATGCTGCCTCAACTTCAGACATCTATGGCATTGTGTTGTGTGACAAAACTGCACATTTTAGAGAGTCCTATTGTCCCCAACACAAGGTGCATCTGTGTAATGATCATGCTGTTTAATCAGCTTCTTGATATGCAACACCCGTCAGGTGGATGGATTATTTTGGCCAACATTTGAGAGAAATAAGCTTTTTGTGCATTTGGAAAATGTAGGCATCTTTTATTTCAGCTCATGAAACATGGAACCAACACTTTACATGTTGCGTTTTATATTTTTGTTCAGTTTCTTGAACATCATTAGTACTAGTCAGGCTCAGAGGTTGAGACTTTACTCTGGGGACAGCTGCATAGACAACACAGTCTGGGTGTACCTTTTTCAGTCCTCTGCTGCGGCTGGCCGCCTGATGCACACCCAGTCTGCATTCCAGAGGCCCTAGAAGTAGGTCAGGTACAACTTGCCTCCGTTTCCACTCTGCACCGGGCAGAGGCAATCTGGGTGCAAATCTGGTCACAGTTCAACCAGCCTGACTGTGAGCAACAGGAGCTCTATCACTTGACTGTACGTACATTTAGTCCGCTGCAATCTGRATTCTAGCTTTAGGATTAATTGGGTCACTCAGTGTTGCCTCATGTTAACCTCGGGCAGGGGCTTTACATTCAGGCCAAAATATTCATTCTCCATGGTAAAATTGTAAACATAAGTGTCTTATTTTAACCTGGGGTGTCACGTTCCTGACCTGTTTTCTGTTGTTTTGTATGTGTGTGATGGTCAGGGCGTGAGTTTTGGGTGGGCAGTCTATGTTTTCCGTTTCTATGTTGGTTTTGGGTTGCCTGGTATGGCTCTTAATTAGAGGCAGGTGTTTTGCGTTTTCCTCTAATTGAGAGTCATATTAAGGTAGGTTGTTCTCACTGTTTGTTTGTGGGTGATTGTCGCTGTGTCTGTGTATTTTGCACCACACGGTACTGTCTCGTCTCGTTCGTTCGGTCGTTCCTGTTTATGTGTTCCTCGTTTCATGTAAGTTCATAGTTTAGGTCTGTCTAGTTCGTTTTGTTATTTTGTTAATCATTCAAGTGTATTTCGTTTCGTGTTTTTCCGTCTTGTCAAATAAACATTATGTATTCATCACCCGCTGCGCCTTGGTCTACTCACTCACCGAGGGACGGCCGTTACATGGGGTTTTTGAATGTGTCATTTTTCAGCCATTCCTGTATTCTGGAATGTATAGGTTATAATTTTTCCCCAGAGGTAGGGTAGGAAACAGTTAAGCTATTTACAGAGCCTGAAACATTGCTTTCAATAAGCAGACCAAACCTGACCAAATATTTTTTTTCTTTAACGAGGGAGTAAGTTCAACATTTCAATTGTTTATGCTTTCAGTTAGTGTTTGAAGTAGGGCTGTGGCAATACCAGTATCGCAAAAAAAAAAAAAACGAAGCAGACCAAACCTTTTGTCCTTTTAAAACCTACGTAGGTTTGGTCTGCTTCGTTTTTTTTTTTTTGCGATACTGGTATTGCCACAGCCCTACTTCAAACACTAACTGAAAGCATAAACAATTGAAATGTTGAACTTACTCCCTCGTTAAAGAAAATAAGTATTGAAAGCAATGTTTCAGGCTCTGTAAATAGCTTAACTGTTTCCTACCCTACATCTGGGGGAAAATTATAACCTATACATACTGTACGTACAGTCAAGTGAGAGCTCCTGCCACAGCTTGGAAAATAAATACATGTGACTCTGGATGACAACAATTGTTTTTTTTCCAACATTATGGCTGTTTTCCTAAAGAAGTGAAATCTGCGCGTTTGGTTATTTTGCAACAATACTAACGAGTATCATTCTGGCCCTAGTTGTAAGTACCATAATCCATTCATTAATTTACAGTGGCGTCCAGTTATTCAGGGCAGGTGGGGCTTGCCTGTTTTGCATGTTATTTTGGCATTAAAACAAGTCACATATCAGTTTGCAAACAAAGTAAAAAAATATATATAATGGAGTTAATAAAGCCACATACACAAGAAAACAAAAGATAACAAAAGATACCATGTTTGTAAGGCAGSTCCAAAATGCAGATGTTTCAGCCTAGCTCAGTGTTTGTGGGGCAAACCAGCAAAAAATAGGAGCGTTGCTCAGTGTTCTGTCACTCATGGTGACACTACGTCACGGCCAAGTAGTAAGGGTAGACATCGAKAATTCAAGCCCTTTGGCTCCTGCCACAGAATTACATTAGTAGTGCCCTTCCAAGAAGGCTCAAGGTCATTGGCCACAGATACAATGACATCAAATCACATTATATGTACAGTAGCTTTGATTGGACAGATCATATCAACATTTACTTTCAAAATCTTAGCTAGCAGTCATCATCATGAATCAATTCGACAATCTACTGGCAAATCCTTTTTAATCCTCGTCATATGAAGAGAAATTTATAGATAAAACGTATCGGTGCTCATCGGCCATTGTACATAAACATTACACAACCAGATGGAAAGGAATCGGTGACGGTGGCTAACTGCAAGCATTGCAACTGGGAAGTCGGGAATAAAGGAGCTCAGACTGAGAAAAAAKCATTTTGAACGGTCATCCAAATCAGAATTATAAATCCGGCCTCTTTCTTTAATGACAAAATTTGCCCACGAAGGACCGCGGCAGCATCTTCCTGTTCAACTGAGCACATCACAACAAGGTGAGTCCAAAAATGTCTTGTATGCTGCTGCATAAATGATGTAATATGCCAGGGAGATATGTATACTGTAGCTAAGAAAGTAATACTAAGTGTATGTTGTGTAGTAAGCTGTTAGTAGCCCATGTGCCTCACCCTAATACTTTGTCTATTTTCACCTCATGTTGCTGTTCTGACTCTGTGGTGCACATGTAGCCTTTAACCTCTTGTTGAGAAATGTAATCATTGAATATTGTAAGAGCTTTCATTGTCTGCTTATATGCCCCCTTTTTATTTATCCTACAGTTCTGACTTGGTGTACAGGTAAAAAACACTAAGAACGGCCCATGTTCTGAATTCTGTCGCTGTTCATTTCAAAAGTGCTGAACAAATAGTTATATTGACTACATCCGTCCTGGCTCGCTCATTAATGTCTTAATCAAAATTACAGATTGCCAATTATCCACTTGTCGGCGCCTTATGCCATAGTTTGTACATCTCAATTGTCAGAAACCACATTTGTTTAAGCAAGTCAGCCATATCAGCTGTGTTTTTTTTAAAGGCAGTTTGAACTGTTGATTGAACTGTTTCGCTGCCAGACAAATCTCTGCTGATAGCCAGGTGTAGTAGTGGTAAGATGTTGGGACAGCTTTATGTAGGCACTAACTATTTGTGGGCACCGTTTGTCACCGTTATAGAGCAATTAATGTATTGTTTAGTGTTGTGTAGTGACTTTACTGGCATTCATCCCACTTTTATATTTTTTGCCACACCAAGATTTACATTCTAAAATAACCACTGTTCATTTATAGTAACCAAGGCTCCTCATGTAATGGGAAACAGGTCCAAAAGTACCCTTGCATTGTAGTTTAATTGGTTTAATCTCTCGTGGACAATTTTTTTATTTAACTAGGCAAGTCAGTTAAGAAGAAATTCTCATTTTAGAATGACTCCCTACCCTGGAAAAACCCTCCCTAACCCAGGGGACGCTGGGCTAATTGTTCGCCGCCCTATGCGACGGTTGTGATACAGCCCAGGATCGAACCAGGGTCTGTAGTGACGCCTCTAGCAATGAGATGCAGTGCCTTAGATCGCTGCGCCACTCGGGAGCCCCTACCTAACGTAACTGGCATCGGTCAACAGACTGGGATGCGAATGACAACTTTGATTCCGATGTGCAGATTTTTCCTCATTGATCATTTTGACAAGTCACGATTTCCCAGGTGTTAGCATCCAGTCTTTGTACTCCTTTTTTTTTTTTTTTTTTTGACAGAGTGGAATGTTAGCTAAACAGACTGGTACCCAGGCTACCTTTACTAGCCACAGGGAGAAAAATAAACAGAGGTTTCAACGGGGCTTTAAAAGGTGCAATATGAAGAAATCGCTCTGCCATTTCCCAGTTACTAAAATTGTAATAGTTCACCTAATTTCATAAGTGACAAAACAAGCAGTCATTGTACAATCTAAACCACTGTGAAATATTTCCAATAACCAAAAATATTGTATTTTCAGCTGGTGTACAAAACCGAAAGTAAAAGACACAAAAACTAAACTTAACGGGAAGCATCGAATAGAATAGTGCACATAGAACAGATCTACTGCTTCTTTGACTGTCTCAATGAAAATGACTAATCTAACTCACATTTCGACGTGAATTTGGTCGGGTCACCCAAAAAAGTGACATCACGGTCATGTTACTGCTACAAGCAGCACTTGTATTTTAGGAGGCTACGAATACACGGAGCCCCACACTCACGTCAGTCACTAAGGCCATTATTCACAGCCTAGGATTTCCATTAAATTAAGTACATTCTGTTAAACCAATTGCAGTACACATTGTGACCAAGTTACAATAGTACCGTATCTGAGTCACTGCATGTTTGCACTCGTGCATGTTTGCACTCTTGATGTGAAAGTGTCTAATATTTGCGCTCCTGGTGTGAAAGTGTCTAATATTTGCGCTCTGTGTGATACGATGTATCCAGTTTCTTGGCTGGTGTACAGCAATTACCTACAATGCACTGTAACCGTTTGTCGGTCAATGTTGACGTCTGTCAAAACAGTGGTGTCGACAATGATTTAATATTGTCACAGGATGCCTACTTGTGAAACAAGTATACTTTATTTGTGTGAGCGAATGACAATGTCTGGCACCCTGAAGACCCGACTACCTGAATAGTTCTAGTTCGACCTGGTTGGCTGATCTGATCTCCCTCGCAAAAAAATAGAACAATCGATGAAACGGAAAATAAAAAACAAAGTAGCCAAGATTGCACTTTGTCACAACCAGTGTGGACCGTTTTGTTTATACTGTCCATACAAAGTCACAAGCGAATTGCCCATTCAAAACCCGTATTACTTTCTCAATTCGAAATGTACAGTGAGTGTGTGCGCTTAATACCAAATGCATTACCTCGAGGCACTTCCACTTGGTGTCCCCGTGCGGCGTCCTGCCAGTAGCGCAGCAATCTGTCTTGTTGCTCTTCGTCCTCGATCGTCTCACCCGCCTCTTCCAGACTCCCAGTGCCCGAATCTGACAGCTGGTCTTCCGAAAAAGATTCCAGGTCCTCTAGCGTGATCATACCATTTGAGGAATCGTCGCTGCCTCCACCGATACCGTCGAGTCCACCACCGCCATTCATACGACAATTACCTGTCTCCATTCTCCACTCTTGGAACAGCTATCTAGATATAAAAGTACTCCAAAGCAAATGTGTACAGTAGGACTACTGTTGTGTCTAAATAAAGACCGCTGCTGGTGGTAGTTCAGGGAGCGTTGCGGTAAATTCTGACTCGGGTAAAAATTCGAATTAGGAAAACTTTAAGGCCATTTTTGCTCTAATCTTGACGTTTATTCCGACGCATTAAGCCATGTTCTTTTCCTTATACAACTGTGCAACCTATATTATATTTACAGAAACCATTTCAAACCTGTTATATAACTGTTAACTCGTCGAAGACTGCAAAACAAATACCTAGCATGTCCATACGCGACGCGTTCCATGGACTGTAATGAACTTGATGTTTATAAGACATGACGGACACCGGGCCACTCCTCCCACCGCAATACGGGATGCGAACTTTCCTTTCGTAGGATAGCGGAGGGAAAGTCACTATTATCCGTCGGATGATTGGTTGAGCCTTATTGGGGGCGTGACATCACTACTAGCGTTTACCAAAACAAAACAATGGCGTACAATTTCTATTCCTGGGACAGGGTTGCCATTTTCGTGTTTAATTACAATTTGCCTATTTTGAAAACTATGCCGCGGGTGAAAATGTATTTATTGGTCACGAGTTGCAGGTTTTTGGGCTACTTCTAAGTCTTACCGCGGCCCCCATGACATTTCTATTTAAAAAAAAAAAAATGTATTTTATTGTGACCTCCTGCTGCTGACTATCAGGCAGTGAGGCAGGCTGTTGCTGAGTAAGCGGTGGGGAGGGTTATGTGTGTGTTGAGCGAGCGCTGCAGCATGCAGCTTAGTCCACTATTGGCTGACTCACATGAGTGAGAGGAGACAGAGCAGCACACGCCGTGAACTTTTTACCAGTTGTAGGTAGGATAATTCACTTCTCATTACGCGCGAGTGGACATTTGAAATGGAAGTTGTGGAACTCCCTTGCGTGCCTCTGTTATGGGGGGAAGTCCTCAATGAAACGGACATTAAATGGAGAGAATTATGCATTTTCCTCTGTTGGCCATCAAGTAGCCTATTCATTTCTATGCCATTGTATGTTACCATTTTATACAATAAATATGTTGAAATGACAATCACTGGAGTCATTGCAAAAGACAGCAGGTAGCCTAGTGGCTAGAGTGTTGGACTAGTAACTGAAAGGTCGCTAGATCAAATCTCCAAGCTGACAAGGTAAAAATCTTTCGTTCTGCCCCTGAACAAGACACTGTTCCTAGGCCGTCATTGTAAATAAGGATTTGTTTTTAACTGACGTGCCTAGTTAAATAAAGGTTAAAAAAAAATAAAAGACCACAGCTTTCAGCATTCAGGGCTCAAACCTGGTTTATCATTTAAAATAAATCCCATTTGCTCATGTGAATGACTATAGATAAATCCAATAGAGTTTGAGTGATGAAAGTTGGACAGAGGATCTCGAAATCGCTGAACAAATCAAATCTTATTGGTCACATACACTCGATCTTGCAACCATTGGGTTACTAGTCCAACGCTCTAACCACTAGGCTACCTGCCGCCAGTATGCAGTATATCCAACTGCATACCAATGGTATGACAAAAAAAAGTTGTTACTGTTATAATTACATTGGTGCCCAGTTTCTAATACAAATAAGGCACTCCAGGAGTTTGTGGTATATGGCCAATACACCACAGCTAACTGCTTTATCCAGGCACTCTGCATTGCGTCATACTAAGAACAGCCCTTAGCCGTGGTATATTGGCCATATACCATACCATCTCGTGCCTTACTGCTTAATCATAGCAGTCAATCGAGTTAAATCGACATCATTAATGGAAAATTATTTGGGAAATTTAATAAAGGCACATTTTATTTTCTCTTGTTACAAATAAGTTTATTACATCATGTCATACATCGCAATAATTATTTTGATGAAAACCGAATTTAGCCTCTAATGTTACAAGTTACGTCGATATTCCTTAATTGTCTCGATAACGTCAATTTGTAAGTCGCTCTGGATAAGAGCGTCTGCTAAATGACTTAAATGTAAATGTTATGCCCGCCGATGTAAAACCTGACCTTGTGGCTGTGGTAACTAGTGACAACCTTAAAATCAGTATAACCACTGACTTCAATGACAGTTATCTTAACATTTAAATACATAGCTATCTAATATTCCCGCACCCCAATAACATTGTCGCCGACGAGGGGCTTGTTAGCCAACTACACATGGTTTTGTCACCTCAATCGTTTTCTTATAAAACTAACGTTTGCTAGACGGCGTCTGCTCGGGAGCTCATGGGCACATACTAGACATGTCACATAGGCTTCAGGAGCCAGCTGGTTAGATATGATTCCATTGGCTACTAGTTCGTTTTCACCCAAATATATTCAACTCATAGCTAGTCTATCCAGTGATCAGCGCATTTAGGATAGCTACTGACTGAAATGTATCACGTTGGCTCACATTGCCACTGGCCAGGCAGTAGCCAACTAGCTAGCTAACAGTTAGCTGATCGTGGTTGCCAAACTACGCAGCTAGCTAGAGTCGGGAGCTCATGAGCTTCAATAGCCAACTGGATAGACATGATAATACCATGGGCAACAATCTGGCAACTAGTTCGTTTTCAGACACAAATGTTAAATTTATTTACTGACAACTACATTTAGGAGGCTAGCTAAATTACTGAAATGAATCTAGCTAGCTAATCGTGGATTTAATATCATATATTTTATACATTTTGGTCAATTTGCTAATTTCAAGCAACAGAAAGTTTGTGGAAAGGTATAAGCGCATCTGTGTGACATCACACACCAAGAAGCCTGATCAATCACGGACGTAACTAGTGAATATGAATTACTTTGCCTCTTGCTATTGTAATAAATACCATTTAAAATAACACAAGCATATTGCTATTACATTGTTATAACTAACTTCTTTCTAAGCAGGGTTTCTCACACACTCATAAACAGATACAGAGAACCACACACACACCCAAAGACAGATGGCTGGCACAGACCTTTCATAAACACTGATAAGGCAGGAAAGGCCTTGATCAAAAGAGTGCTTGGGTCTGCATTTCACGAGATAATAAGACACACACACACGCATACCCAAGGACAGGGGGCTGACTACGCACACACAAAATCTCCTGTTTTAGCTGAACATTTGGTAACAAAGAACTTTTGCTATAAGACTCAGAAGGATGACGCCCAGCTCATCAGGACCAATCTGAGAAGACAACAACCTGTCCAGAACCAACCAAAGGACCAGAACTTCCAGACTCAACCTACTTTCTGTGGTGTATAAAATGTCTATGCACTCTGTTATCTGGGCTTTTTCTGGAGGTTCTCTATGAGCCGAAGGAACGAGACCGTATACGCTTGTACCAGATATCTTTACTCTTAAATAAAGCTGTCGCTTGTCATACAATTTACCACCTTGTCTGAATCGATCCTTGACCGGCTCACCCTTCTCCATATCCAATTATCAACACTATCCCACGAAAGGAAATTTCGCAGATGGGATAAATGCGGAAGTTAATTCACCTGAACATCTTTGCCTGAATTCAAACGTCCTGCGTTCCCTTTGTCAATAACCATTTCTATTGTTTTAAATCCGGTAGACAGTAAATGAGGTACAATTGTTTTGCACATAAATCAGAGCCGGATGGTGTTCGTTTTCTGTATCTGGGAGAAGTGCAGCACCTACTGTATATCAGATTTTCCAACCCAGTATGGCCTGACTCGTAAAAGAGTAGGCCTACTTGTTTTGTTGCAGGTGATTGTTACTGTTAATAGTGGATAATATCATGAAATTCTCCATGTTCTCATGGTAATATAAGGATAACTTCTGTTTCAAAATTAACTCTTAATTAAATGATATACTTTCAACATAGATAAAAGGCAGAGTTTCACTTCAAATTATCTTGCACATCTTCTGACAGATATTTTTTTTTTCACCTTTATTTAACCAGATAGGCCAGTTGAGAACAAGTTCTCATTTACAACTGCGACCTGGCCAAGATAAAGCAAAGCAGTGCGACAAAAACAACAACACAGAGTTACACATAAACTAACGTACAGTCAATAACACAATAGAACAAATCTATGTACAGTGTGTGCAAATGTAGAAGAGTATGGAGGTAAGGCAATAAATAGGCCATAGAGGCGAAATAATTACAATTTAGCATTAACACTGGAGTGATAGATGTGCAGATGATGATGTGCAAGTAGAGATACTGGGGTGCAAAAGAGCAAGAAGATAAATAACAATATGGGGATGAGGTAGTTGGGTGTGCTATTTACAGATTGGCTGTGTACAGGTACAGTGATCGGTAAGCTGCTCTGACAGCTGATGCTTAAATATGCTTATCAAGAAGGTATTCTATTAAATCCATTGAGTAGGGAAGATGGGAAGGGACAGGGTTATTATAGAGTGATGAAGAATATGCAGACATGCGATAGAACGTCACTGTAATGGAGGACAGTGTTTGGGTGTTGTGTGCTATCGCTCATTCGTGCCACTGTCATGAGCGAGAGAGCACAGAAAAAAATGCAGGGTTAGCACCCGTCGCGGCTTTGCCTGCCAACACGCTGCAGACCCCATTAGGCACGTAGGGGAACGTACGGAGGAGGGCGTGATTATATAATCATCTGCTCTGTAGTGTGACACATAGAGAACACTCAATAGGGCCCATGCCGGCCACCTTGCTGGAGTCCACCCTTCAGCGCAGTGCACAGAGCATGAGAGAGAACTGGGCCAATGCTTCAACACAGAGGGGGGATAACATTATGGTTGAAAACAGACTTGCAGTTGCCAAGACGTGACGGTCGTCTCATTGGTTTTAGCACTAGCYATTTGCCTGTTGTGATTTGTGGTAGTTTCGAAATCGGTAAAATCAGCCAAAATCCTCAAATGCCATCTTTGTTATGAAGCAACGGTTTGTTTATCCTAGATATAAAGACACATTGACATTGAATTGTCTTTTGTTTGGGATTCTCCGTAAAGACAATAATTACAGTATGTCAACCAGCTGGTCACAGTGGTCATCTGGGGTAACTTGGCCCCAAGTAGGGCTGCTATCCTGAAACAGTTGATTTATTATTGTCAAGTGAAGCCCATTGATCTCGMTTCTGCTTTTCGCAGAATCTGCAATGATGTCACCGTCGAGGATCATCTCCTTTACCCCAGGCCATGGCACAGATCCTGTGCATCATCCTCCATTGTAGACATCCGGCAGAGTGTGTAGGCTCTCTGACTCCCCTGTATATTAATAGCTATGAAGAAGAAGCCACGGGCCACTCGATTGGCTCCCACGTCACCTAACTCCATGCTTGTTCAGCCAATGAGTAAAGAGCTCCTTCACTGAGCCTGCTCTGTAAGCCTCGGTGCTGTGGGTTGCTCACCGTCCTCCCGTTCCTGCACCTCATGACTTCCGTCTGCTAACCGGTGGTCGTCTGAAACGGAACTCATGGGGAAGCTGCTTGTTAGGCTATAAGGATAACATAGGCTATAATTAGGATAACTTATATATATTTGCAATGTGTTTCAGTAAAAGGGAAGGTGATCGTTGCAGGGAATAAGGAGATCTAGTTGTGATTTATTTCTCTACGCATCCCCCTTTATGAGGTGTCTCTTTATCCAAGACCCACATGATACTAGCTGACAGACAAATATAAATGACTTAATTTCTTCTCCTTTCTATATGGCTGTTTTTGTATCACAACGCTTCCCTAGATCAATGAATGATTTACTAATCTCCACTGCTTGTCTTTGTATGAGTGCAAACTGCAAGTGTGAAAACAATCATATTCCTTTGACAGGGTGAGTCATTCAGCTTCTTACGTTTTAAGGTATTCATCTTATTTTAGATTTCCAATCATTAACCACTCAGGAATATGTTCCTTGTGTTCTTCGTGGTACATAGAATGTCAATAATCACTGAGTTAGATAGATAGGCTAGGCTATGCACATCCAAAAGTCCAGTATCAGTACTGGACCAATGAGAAAGCTTGCACTATTATTGTCTTACGGCACATGAAATAACTTATTTTCTTTATTCCTGTCTTTTTTTTGTGACTTAAGTTTTTATTTATTTTCCACCCTTACCCACTCACCTAAGGTTGCTTGTAACCTCTCCCCCCGCCTCCCATTTTCTATCCCCCCAGATCCGAAAACCCATTTTTCATCAATTGTTGTATTACAGCTGTTTAGTTAAAAACTGGACACTGACAGACACAACAAGCCCCCCGTCAGCTTTAATATAGGCTCCGTCCAGCCAGCCGCCCCCAACCCATCCAATCATTTCCCCTGTAATTCCAGTAGTAATCTGATTTCACCGTACCCTGTTGCTTAGCCCTTTATTCACTTGTCATTAGACTGGCACATTTGGCTTGGTGGCTCTGCGTCTGTCCAGCACTACGCCTCATTAAGGGGACGCTGTCGAGTCGTGTGCTATTGCGATTAGTTTTAGATTTAGGCTATTTTCTCCCAACACATAGGCAGGCCTATGTCATTTTTATTAGCTACGAAAGAGAAACTGACACCATATGGTTTTTGGAGAATCTTATTTTTCGAATTTCAGTCTTAAAATGATCAGTTCATCAATTTATTTCAACATTAGATTCTGCTGGGTCTTGTTGTTAAGTACGTTGTCATAGCGAACAGCGAGCTCCTTCCTTTCAAAGCATGTCTTACTTAATCAAGGCGCATTAGATTATATACCTGTTTTTCGGGCCATTAGAAGCCTCAGACACGTAATCTAGTATGACCTGACCATACTGCTTTCTTCAGGTTACTAGCGTGCTTCTTAGATTGCAGTAGTAAGAGCGTATGGACTTTGGAATGTAAACATGCATTGTCTGTCTGTCGTGCTTGTTGTGTCCGTTACTCTGCTCCAACCGTCCTGACATCTGCTGTGTGCAAAACTTTGGTGGAGAAGTGGGTGAGACGAAGCTGGCTGTAAATAATCACAGACTGTTTGGAAGAAAATACAAATGGAAACAAAAACATAGGCTGTTTGGTTCTGACATCATCGCGYGGGGGAGTAAACGCTCAGATTAAATACGAAGCAGGTTTAGATTCAGACGATCTATATTGTTCCGTCGCTGGACAACGTGGCCGCAGCCTTATAAAACACCTTCGCCAGCAGATTCACATAAAGAGATATGTGTCTCTTGACCTTCCCCACTGTGTATCATTGTACTGAGTGGACAAAACATTAAGAATACCTGCTCCTTCCATGACATGGACTGACCAGGTGAGGGGGGGGGGGGGCAACTTATTGCGTGCATGTGCAACTCAATATTATAAACTTTATTGTCTACAAACATTGTATGTATATTGTATACACAATACATTTCCTCTAGCCTATACAGCCTGTATGTCTTGGCTGAATACATCCCTGTATTGGGGATCTTTTCCATAGAACTCCATAGCCGTTTGTTGATTAGGCTACATATTGTTATACTATTGGCAGTGGTCTTTTGTGATTGTAGCTGTCCCACTTCTGCTCACTGCAGGATTTAAAATAGGACCCATCAAATGGAGGGAAGAGCAACAGCATGCGAATGTTACTTTTCACTTGGTTGCTTGGAGTAGTCTTGACACAAGTTATTTGTAGCATCTCAAGGAGGAGCACAGACAAAAGGCTCTTGCACGTCATCTAGCTATTGGCTTATCAAAGCAGGAACATGTGACCGTGTCCAGAGTCGATGTCAAAGAACTAATGAAATGTTTTTTACCTGCATAACAATAGGCCCTATCTTGTATTGTGAAGAGATAAAATAATATTAACGTGACTAGGCTCTCTATCTTTGTCAATAAAGGACCTTCTTAACCCATCATTTGATTCACCTTCCCCAGGTCAGTTTTTCATCATTGTTAACATGTTGATGTTAGCATGTTGCCAGTAAGGCAGATGGTATGGATCAAATACAAAAATGTATTTGTCACATGCTTTGTAAACAACAGGTGTAGACTAACAGTGAAATGCTTAATTAGGGGCCCTTCCCAACCATGCAGATTAAACAGACTACAAACAGGATGAAACAGCCTATAAACAGGATAAAACAGACTACAAACAGGATAAAACAGGCTACTAACATGATAGAACAGAATGAAACAGGATAAAACAGACAGCAAACAGGATTAAACAGCCTACAAACAGGATTAAACAGCCTACAAACAGGATTAAACAGACTACAAACAGGATTAAACAGACTACAAACAGGATTAAACAGACTACAAACAGGATAAAACAGACTACAAACAGGATAAAACAGACTACAAACAGGATTAAACAGACTACAAACAGGATTAAACAGCCTATAAACAGGATAAAACAGCCTACAAACAGGATTGAACAGACAACAAACAGGATTAAACAGCCTACAAACAGGATAAAACAGACAGCAAACAGGATTAAACAGCCTATAAACAGGATAAAACAGACTACAAACAGGATAAAAACAGACTACAAACAGGATTAAACAGCCTACAAACAGGATAAAACAGCCTACAAACAGGATAAAACAGGCTACTAACAGGATAAAACCAGCTTCATACAGGATTAAACAGCCTATAAATGGGATAAAACATACTACAAACAGGATAAAACAGACTATAAACAGGATAAAACAGACTACAAACAGGATAAAATAGCCTATAAACATGATAAAACAGACTACAAACAGGATGACACAGGCTAGCCTTCAGTATTAGTCACCGATTAGTCAGACATCAACAGAGTAGTGTAGTGTGCTAACAGCTAGCGTGTGAGTCAGAGATGAGAGCCATGGGGGGTTAGGCCTAGTAGACGATTTTACCCACCCCCTAAATCTAACCCTGGCCCTGTTGGAAAGGTCGAGGGGAGAGTTTGTTACAGGAGGGTTGATTTGACCCCCTAATCCTTTTATGTAATGATTTGTGGAAAAGCCTATTTGATGCATTCAAATAGGCTTCAGTCGCAGCTGGCGCACGTCTCCACAGTGCCCAGTGCTAAATTAGGCACCCTCAGAAATAAGACCTCATCCGTACATTAGTGTGCCATTTAGTTCCTGTCAGGGTTGGGGTCAATTCAGGAAGTAAATTGTCATTCCAATTCAGCAATTGAAAAAAGGGCATCTATTTTCAATGACTTCTCCATCAACTGAAAAAAAAAATCCTGAATTTGAATGCCTCCATTCCAACCACCCCTGCTATATCTCATTAAATAGTAATTCTAGTCAAATTATTAAGCCTTTTGAACGTGAATTCTGACACCTGTGATATTTCTTACATAAATAATTCATAAGCATCCAAATGATTGTTTGATTTAAGGTTACATTACAGAGAATTCAGCTTGGCTAAATCCAACCAGTCCACTTCAGAATAGTTTTTTGCTTTTGCGATTTGTGAAGAACAAGTGGGTCTAGTCTCTTTTGGGTCATTCTATATTAATTCCATGACTTTCTGATTGCACCCCTTTTGATTTAAACAAAACCTTACATCCATGTTTGCCCATGGTAGAAGTGGTCAGAAAATTACTTTTTTGACCTAAATACCAACACATTCAGGAGATAGGTCTAGATGTACTCAAAGTTGACCCATTTTGCATACCCATACCATAAGACATCCATGTCTTCATCACTGATATCGGGAGCCCCCTCCCCCCCCTCCCCTAGCCGTAGTGCCTTATGAGTGGTAGGATGTGATTGGCTGACACTAATAACACCCTGACACATAATTGCGAGGACATCTATATGATTCCAGCTAATATGTTTTTGCTGAGTAAAACTTCACTGAGATTAGCTGTTCTCTCATTGAACCCTCTCCTATTGTCTATAGCAGMAGACAGCTCTGTACAACCCATGAGTTTCTTCAGGATTCTGACACTTAAGATGCCTCTCAAAACAAAATCATAATTCAGGGATTATTCCCCATAGTCTGCACTTTAACCTCAGTCGTTGTATCATTTCAAATCCAAAGTGCCGGAGTACAGAGCCAAAACAACAAAAAATGTGTCGCTGTCCCAATACTTTTGGAGCTCACTGTATATGAATATTGTGGCCACTCGAATTTAGTCTTCCGCCTCGCTCTGAAATGAGGAACTGAAAATAGAAGAGTGCTCCACTTATCCTGTCTGGGTTGGCCTATTGTTTGTCGGCCATTGTTGTTCCAGGTGCTGGAGCGGTTCACGTGTCGTCTGATCCAGAACAGGGCCATGTCTCAACGTGACCTGTGCTCCCTCATCAAGTTCCAGGTCATCCTGGCCCGAGAACAGTTCAGTAACAACCCTCCGCCCCCAAGTCACAGTGCATATACACACAGACACACATATATATATATATATACACAGACACACACACAGACACACGCATGCACGTACACACATACACACACAGACACGCACGCACTGGCACCACACATGCACATACACACACACAGACACACACTGCCACCATGCATGCACACACACACACATACACATACACACAGTGCCACCACACATGCGCATGCATGTACACACACACATACACACAAACACACACACTGCCACCACGCATGCACGTACACACACATACACGTACACATACACACACTGCCACCACACATGCGCATGCATGTACACACACACATACACGCACACACACACACTGCCACCATGCATGCACGTACACACACACACACACACTGCCACCACACACAGATCAAAAAGTATGCCTTGTTACACTATATATTTCATATCTATGTGACTATTTTGTACTTTAGTCAATTAATGCTCTTTTTCGGAACAGAAATGTCCTCAGGAAAACCCCTATAATTTTTTTTCTGTGATCAATCAACACATTACCACGTTGCATGGAAATATAATGTAAAATGTCAAATTATGTCATGTTGTGTCATGCTGTCAAATTATGTCAAGGAGCACGTCTTGGTGATCCTTGGTGTTGACAGGGGTCTCAGCACAGGACATTTCCCTGTGTACCAGCCTGTACCATGACTACAAGCTGCTGCTTCAGATGGGCCTTCTCTTCCTCCAGGGCACAAAAGGCAGGAGGCTCCTTCCTACACACACACACACACACACACACACACACACACACACACACACACAACACACACACACAACACCACACACACATACACATACACACACACACACTCTATAAGTGCTAGCTAGCATGCTTCTCAGGTAATTGTCCAGTCTCTATTAACTCAAATGGAACTGGCTGACGATGGAGGCCATGTTTATGAAGCCCACAGGTAGGATACAGTTCCAATACTACAGCCCCGTGTCTTTGAAGCCACATGATAACACTTTATTTTACAGACCGGTTAAGGCTGGTACCTTCCTGGTATTTACATGTTATTATGTAATAAGAGCGCTTTCACATATCTCCTTATTATCCGGATCCAGGAGCATATGGTACCCTTATCCGCGCTATAAAGCATGTGTGAAACACAAACAAACCTTGGCTGACACCAATCCTGGACCTATGTGAGTGGTGGGTCGAAGATCCAGGACAAGAGTACCCGGTATTGTGCTGCGGCAGCGCGAGTCGAGTGGAATTTCTTTGCCCGTTGTAAACAAGTTAGCTCGCTAACGTCATGTAGAATGTGTGTCTTGCTAATCGCACCCTTAAACTGTTATTTTCAGGTCTTGAGAAAGCAAAGCGTATTCTGTAGGATTCTCACAAAAAAACGCTCCAGGAAACCGAAGAGGGTACCTCAAAGAATTTCCCACGATTGGTAACTACCTCGTACCAAATAGTGCATAGTGATGCTTGTGTCAATGAATCTCAAAAGATACCGACGGTAATTACCGTTGTAACAAGTCATTTTCAAACTACCTGTTCAACTGCGGTAACATAAATCTTCAGACGCTTCTCCTAATTGTGAATGCTGCTTATTATGAAGGGTGTCTTGGGCCCTGATTGGCCTGTATTGACCTGATTGCCCTTTGCTTCCAGGCCCAGGGGAGCCCTTCATCTACAGCCACTCCAAACTACAGAAGCTGGAGGAGGAGATGCTAGGACATTTTTAAAATGTGGGCTGAGAGCTCTGGCACCAGTAATTCACTTTCTTATTAGTAGCAGCTAACTGCACTCGGTCCTTTACCCATGAATCATCCTTTTAAGATATTTAACTAAAGCCGAGGACAACAGCAACAGCGAATGGCACAGTTGAAGCCACAGCTTGCTCCAGATCTTGTTTTTCCATATTTGTTTGAGTAGGGGTGTATGCATTTAATTTAAGCAGTTGATTGGTTGTAAGTACACACATGTACCAAGGAAGGCGCAAACCGAAACGTATGCAGTGTCTTTTTTAGTAGGACATGTTGCCAAAAGTGAAAACTGACTTAATTGCAACTATATGAAGTGAGTGCTGCTTGTTGCCTTTTTTCATTAGTTGTAAGTACCTTCTCTCTCTTGCTCTTCTTTGATTGGCCCAGGTTCTGGGTCCCTGGAAGTGAGCATGCATGCGATGATATTGTCGTCATTCCACGAGAGCATGCAGGAGATCGCCGCCATGTTGAACCACCATCTGCCCTGGTCAAGTTCATGACCTTTATGGGCCTTGGCAGGATACACCCAGACGGAGCAGCTGGAAGTAAAAATACAACATCTATAGTCCTGGGGTGGTCTACTGGTTAACACCACCGCCAGCAGCACATGTAGGTCTATGGTCCTGGGGTGGTATACTGGTTAACACCACCGCCAGCAGCGTATTGATTTATTTTGACTGTTAAGACATTGAATACGTTGTTTAGTAAATGTAATACATTTAGTTGTATGATTAGTCCTCTGTGAGGAACAAGTTATTTAAAGTTATATGTGATTTATGTATATAACACATTTCAATGTTAACCGGGTATCCAAAAACCTGATCTAATTTGCATATTCATATTTGAGTTTGCAGCAAACAGTAGAATGTTTCCACAAGTTTCCCAGAATTGTTGCCAGAAGTACAGAAGTCGCCGTAATTTACCGCAATAGTTTTCCACAAAACTAATTTGCATGTGAAAATATTACCGGCAAATGGGCCAGTGGCAAGTAGACCACCCCAGGACCTATAGACCTACATGTGCTGCTGGCGGTGTGTTAACCAGTAGACCACCCCAGGACCTATAGACCTACATGTGCTGCTGCGGTGGTGTTAACCAGTAGACCACCCCAGGACCATAGACCTACATGTGCTGCTGGCGGTGGTGTTAACCAGTAGACCACCCCAGGACTATAGACCTACATGTGCTTGCTGGCGGGTTGTTATACCAGTAGACCACCCCAGGACCATAGACCTACATGTGCTGCTGGCGGTGGTGTTAACCAGTAAGACCACCCAGGACCATAGACCTACATGTGCTGCTGGCGGTGGTGTTAACCAGTAGACCACCCAGGACCATAGACCTACATGTGCTGCTGGGTGGTGTTAACCAGTAACCACCCCAGGACTATAGGACCTACATGTGCTGCTGGCGGTGTGTTAACCTATAGACCACCCGACCATAGACCTACATGTGCCTGCGGGCTGT